>NW_028324308.1:6450000-6517500 GCF_058129835.1 Hydra viridissima | reverse complement strand
CTCGACGCTAACATCGTATTCTTCAATTAGTTGTTGCAACACGCTCAGTCTTCTTCGAATCAGCATTTCCCCCGTCGCTTTTGATCTCAACCTTGATTTTCCCGTAAGGGCGTCAGAAACCCAGTGGTACACAGTCACGGAATCGGTAAAAACAGTCACTTTCTTCAGCTTCCACATCAGAGCCATATTCATTCCCCGTATCACAGCGTCTAGTTCTGCCATGTTTATATGAACATCAGACGTTTCTTTTCGCAGCCATGTTGCATCCTCCACAGTAGTCTCCCCAACTTGAATAAGAGCACCAATCGCTAAAGAACTGGCATCAACCCACACTTTTCCCTCATCACCACGCACAGCCCAATTACCACAAGCAGGCTCGCAGCGTTCCACCTCAGCAAATACTTCCTGAAGCACCCACTTAACGTTCTCATCACAAACATCATCGTCCCAACCCGTCGTCAGACTGACAGCTTTCCTCTTCAAGAGACTACAAATCACTCGCAACCAACCACACACGGGTAAATGTCCTACCAACTGTCCACAGATTGAAAACACAACTCTCCTGGTTAACTTTTGCGAGATAGCATCAACTCGATTCCCTCTGGACCACATCAGTTTGTTACCAACCTTGCGCACACACAATCCTAACACACGAACTCCATTATCATCAATCTGCTCACCATCTTTACTCTCTAAACCATATTTCAAAAAATGCCTCTTGACATAATCAAGACTCACCACACTTTCGTCTACGAAAATGTCGTCTACATAAGCGGACGTTCCCCTCTTCAC
Organism: Hydra viridissima; assembly: GCF_058129835.1. NCBI lineage: Eukaryota > Metazoa > Cnidaria > Hydrozoa > Anthoathecata > Hydridae > Hydra > Hydra viridissima. Next base: position 6,516,708 of record NW_028324308.1, on the reverse strand, counting down.
TAATTCGTCTTGATTAATGACGGCACTCACAACGGATTTCATGATCATTGGCGCAACATTCAATCCGAAACCAAGTCGTGTCAAGCAATACCTTTTATTTCGAAACACCACTGTTTGGAACGGCCAAAGAGATTTATCAGTTTTTAGTTGAAGATAAGCCTTGCGTAAATCGATGATTGCTGGTTTGTTACCCATCCTTCTCCATTCTCTAAGCTTTTCGACACACACATCTGCATCTCTCGTGTATGCCTCAATTAAATCGTTAGCTTCTCTCCAGTCTAGAACAGGTCGGATTTTGTTGTCTTTGTTTCTCTGAATGACAGCCATTAACGGAATCTGCCCTTTGGGCGGCCCCAATTCATTTTCGTTGTACTCTAACAGCCATTTCCGATCAATCCATTCCTGTAGTTCGTTTTCATAGTCTGCTCTAGCGTATTGTGGAATTCCGTACTGTGCCACTTTATTTTACAATCGGTTGGGGCCTTCTCCATCTCTCCATTTCCATTTGACTCTCCATTCAGCACCATTAAAAACTGCTTCATGATCTTTTTTTTTTATTTCGATTTTCTTGACTTTGTTCTTGTTCAAAGCCGTTGCTCCACAGTAACTTAATCCGAACTTCGCTTTTCCCAAAGGAGAGATGGATACTCCTCCTAGTAACTTAATGGAACTCATTCCAAGCATCATATCGACTCCAAACGGTTGGAAATCCACTAAAATAAACTGATCACGTGCTTTAATGCCATCAACCTCAAGAATCACGACCGCTGACCCAGTGCACTGATGAACCTTTCCTTCAAACGTTACTACCTTTTGAGAGTTTGAGTACCTACATTGACTTCTGGGCAGGAATTTTTTATTCAAAATTGTCTTCGAACACCCTGTGTCTACTAACGCTGTCGCAACCATACCGTTAACTTTCAAACGAATAACAGATAATGCGCTCATTCCACCGATGTTCAGGAGAGAGGTAGCGCAGATACCTCGCTCCTGCAATCGTTTCCCTGCAGCTTCCAGCATTTCGATGCAATGTGTCCTTCCTCACCACATTTAAAACATCTAACAGTCTTCGGAGACAAGCTCTTCGCAAGCGAACAGTTCTTTGCAATGTGATTCAAACCTTTACAGTTGTAACACACTAACGCAGTTTTTGTAGCATGGCGTCTAGACACAGCGCCAACAGCATCACTGTCAATCACATTTGCACAGTTCATAGCAGCTCTCACTCTGGGTAACATTTTATCAATCGGGTCCATTACGGCTCGAAATCTTGATGATAAGACTTCTGGCAAACCCACAACAAACGCCAAACGCACAGACTCCTCTGGTAATTTAGCTAGATAGGCTAATCGTCTTAAATCAGCTAAAAACACGTCAACTTTTTCTACATCACATAATTTTCGTTTTGTGAATAGTTCATATGCAGTGTAGGCATCTATAGAAAACGCCGCTAATAACACACGCTCGACTTCCACTACATCTTTTTTGACTTCCGCGGTTAAAGCATCGTACACTGCATAAGCAGCTTCTCTGAGAAGAATCGGAAAAAGTAGTTCAAGCTTTAAGTTCTGAATTTCAGCAATCACTTTTGTTCGTTGAATCCAAACAGCAGCATCCGAAGTGCCATCATACGTTTCAAACATATCAAACAATCTCATACTTGGTTCCATGGCCCGGTTAGCTTGTAGTTTTTTTTCTCGCAATCAACAAGTCACTAAATAGCAATAATTTTCTCTTCTAACTAACTCTCCCCTTTTTACAAATTTTCTCCTTTATATATACCCCATGCTTTTCCCAAAATATCCTTCCACAAACCGTCATAAATCACCACAAACACATATTTACAATTCTTATTGGTAAATCTATTAAAGCTATTAAATCCCTAACGTCATCAAATGTTCTAGAACTTTCCGAAATTACAAGTTATGACGATTGTATAACCTTGGTATTAAGGTAAGAAGATTGTAATGAAACTTGAACGAATTTTTTTAAAATAGTTTTATTGGTTCATGCATAATTTTTTTACCCTATAAAGTTGATTGAAATCTGAACACAATAATTTGCTGCTGTGTCATTTCAGATTCAAAAGTTTTAAAAAGCGTAGGATTTCTTGTATATATTTTGCCTATTACCTGATTTGGCTTTGTAATTAGTTATAAGAATATATAATTATTATGAAAGGCTTTTTTTTTGAAAATATAAAATAAAACTATCTTAGAAGCACTTTCTTTTCTGGCGTTAGAAGTGTGGAACTAGATACTTCAACAATAGAAAATTTTTAAAAAGATTTCAGTTGCTTTAAAACACTTCTGCTACTCTTAAACTGAATTGTTTATCCATATTTTCGTGCAATTTTGTGAGCTATGCAATAATTTGGTATTCAGTTGTATTTTGAATTCTTTCTCACAAGGAACAAGCTAATTGCTTTTCTTTTTAAAAAAGATATTGTTGGTTTTGAAATCTATTTAGTAAGTAGAAAAAGTTGAATCAAACTATGATCGCAAATTTAACGTATGCTGTATTTCCTCACATATAGGCTTGTCAGAGCTTTAACTATTTTTTTGTGACAAACTGTCTGTATATAAACTCTGGGTTTAACTTACTCTCAAATATTGGATGCATAGGAGTATTTTGGTTTCATTTATTACGTTATCTTTATGAAAGGCATACATAAGATAGTAGTTTTATGAATTAACAACTAAAATATACATTTTCTTAAAGCTAATATCCCATATTCTCCTACACTTGATGCCCGTGGACTTAAAATGAAACAAAGGAACAACGAAGACCTTTAGAAGATATTTTCCAAGGAATAAACATTCTTGTGTTGGATTGATCAGCACGTTCACCCATTTGAGCCTATTGCAAATTTACAGGAGATATTGGTACGAGTTGTACAAGGAACTTCCAGAAAATATATTACGATAGAAGAAAATCTTAAACTGCAACAAGTATAAAGTGACATGTTAAAGGTTTTTTAGAAAATTTTACGAAAAGTATGAAAAACTGAATCTTCGATTTAATTTGAGTATAGGTTGGTTGTACACATGAAAAATCATAGTGATTAAGAGCTTATTTAAAACAAAAATTACTAAGATTGACTTTTTGATGGAACTATAGAAACTTGATTTTTTACGACAGATTTGTAACTTTTATGTTATACAAAATAAATTAACAATTTTTTTCAAATAAAATATCGGGAGTTTACTTTCTTATTCGTAAATAATACGTGCAATACTCAAATAATTCATGCAATATTTTTGGTGTACAAACTTACGTGAGTCTCGCAAACTTTGGTCTCATTCACGAAAGTTTATTTTCGTTAAACTTGTTCAAGGTTTTAAAATAGACAAATATAATGGCGGAATTTTTTTTTTTTCTCAATTGACAAGTGAAGTGGGGTAAAACTAAAGTATAATCAACTGACGTTTTGATATTTTCTATCTTTTTCTAAAAAACTTTTAAAATCAATTTCAATACACTTAACTGCTTATGTTTCCTAATCGATGCCCCTTTGTTTAGAAACATCGTTCGAATATCGAGTTGAGTAGGTTTTTTACAGTTGGGCACCATTTTTAGATATTTCTAAGCAAGCTTTATGTTTTTCAAGGTAGCAGCCATTTTAAACAAAATAAGACTAAGTATTTCCATCTCACCTTGGACCAGAGGTGAGCAACGATAGTCTTGATGTCAATTCAGATTACATAGAATGTGCATTTTCCTTTTTCTCTGAAATGTCATCAGAGGCCATCGTTGAACCTGTCAAGCTATTCATACTGAAGAGAAAAAATTAACAAAAGGAGACTTCGTAATCAAAAATGTGCACTGACACTTGTAATACTTGTCAAATTGCATTTTCTTAGAAAGTAGTTCAAAGACAAAAACAGAAATAATCGTACGAAATGATGAAAAGAATCTTAAAATGGAAGATTCGAAACAGGATTTAACGTTTTACTATTCAATTAACGCGAGCTCACAAGTTTTTGTTTACATGGTGTAGAAGTGTTCATTTTACAAGAACTACAGTTAGACAGTCAGGCCAAGTGTTACCTGTTTTTCAAAAAATGTTTTTTTTTCAGGATAGAAATTATCTCATATAGTATTGAATTTCCACTCCGAAAAAGTTGTCTACTTTGATAATTGAGATTACTATTGACATTACTGTTGAGGTAAAACTGGCCTGAGTAGTTTAAAATGGAGTTGTTTATTAAAAAAAACTGTAATGTAAAATTTTAAATTCATTATAAAATGTGATTAGACATGTGACGGTAATTTATAAAAACTTTACGTCACATGTGGACCTAATCAGAGCAAGATCCTCTGCGCATTTTTTGCGTAAAAACTTGTTTATGTTAATAACTTGTTTACTATTTAGGTCCATCAACTTACTCTGAAAGAAAGGTGACAGGGGGATTTGGTTTAGTCAATATTGCAGCTATTTTACAAGAAACAGACTTGTGTAGCTTTTACGTTACTTTTATGAAACTTAAAAAAGAAAAACAGGAACTCATCGTACATTAAGTAAAGCGAAAAAGAAAGATATTCGATTGGAAAATGTGCCTCTGAAATTGGGATCGTAGCTGTTCAAGAGACAACTTCCAAAACCTGACGAAAGTACATTTGGAAAAAGGACCGTGGAAGAGATTAAACAAGCTTCAAAGAAACAGAGAGAACCAAATAAGGCTCAAGCAAGATATTTTCTACGTACTAGACGCTCCTTTGCTGCTCGCAGAATTTGATTCGATTAGCTATTTGATTGCTCAAAATAAGCGGGGAATTAATTCAAGTATCGCAACTGCCGCTGCATTAATGAAAAAAACAATGGAGTAATCGGAAATATTGATTATTCTAATTGGAGTCAAAGCATTTTCTATCGTATGTTCTTCGTAAAGTGTTGCAAAACCTTAGTAAGGGTGGAAATTCCTGATGGGCCTAGGAAAGAAATCAAGTTTCTTTTCTATGATGTAATTTTTAGTTGTATAGAAGAATATTAGATTTTATGATATAAAAGTCAAACTCTGATTAGCGATTTTAAAGCCTCTTCACAGTATGTTAGATCATTGAATTTTACAAGCAAATGACCTCAAAGACGTTACCATAATCAAAAGTGGTTTGAGAGCTTTCGGGAATACAAAAACTGTATACCTTGGTATACAGAAGTAACCTTTAATTGATCTGTTTGAACAAATTGAGCCAATGATAGATGACAGCAGAGATATTAGTGGAACAAAAATCTTACGTCTGACTGCCGCAGCTGGTTTGAAAATAGAGGAGTTTAACTTTCTAGAATTGAGAAACTTTATCAGTTGTGAAGAGAGTAACAAACAAGAAAATTATGATTGGTTCAATGCAAATAATAATGAGAATGAAGACGAAAGAAATATATGATATTACAGACGATGAACTAAAGATGTAAACTAAAATCTAAATATGTTGTAAAGTGATTGTTACAATGTTTCAAATTGTAAAAAGTTAATTTACCATTCGCTTTAAATTCTTTTTCGCGAAATTTTATCGTGGCGAAATGTAAAATTTTATAAGTTTTCATATTCACGAAAGTTTGTACCCCTGTTGTAAACAAAAAAAAAAATGCAGTTTTTCAACAAAAAACTTTCTAAAAAATTTTACGTGCAAAGTTGTAATGCTATGGAAAATTCACTCAGCGCACGTGTAATTTGAACAATGCTTTAATGCTCCGAAACTGGTATCTGATTTTCAAAGCCTTAAGTCAGTGATGATTTCTTAAAAAATTACTTTTTTGTGTGCGTAATAGATTAGCCTACAATAAGGGCTTCAGTAAAACCCAATGATATATACTAACAATGATATATATCATTGGTAAAACCTTACACCCTAATGCATACCCTAATGTAAGGCGAGAATATTTTTTCCGGGAACGAAATAGATCTCGTGATGAAACGCGTGGATCTTCAAAAATTTTGTTTTCCATCAATTGTCCCTTAATAAATAAAGTATATAAACAATTTAAAATAGGGTTTGTGTATATAGATATGTGAAGTATATTATACATATGTAAGAATATATATATATATATATATATATATATATATATATATATATATATATATATATATATATATATATATATATATATATATATATATATATATATATATATATATATATATATATATATATATATAGGTATCACAAAATGGAACAGCTTACTCAGCTAGTTCAACAGCAGATTTCTACGGGTAGTTCAGATATTGAGTAGGTACAAACGGCGGGGCGGGGCGGATCAGCGGAGCGGATCATTCAAGTGACACGGCACTTTTAATAGTTAAATTTCTGCAAACGAATTCAACCTGAACAAACATATTGCTAAATATTTTTAAGATGACTTTTTAGTAAATGGCTGTGCCTGTTTTGATAGGTTGCATAAAGCACCTTAAAATAGAGGTTTTTGCAAATCTTATCGCCAAGAGCAATAATGAAGATAGAACAACTACACTCAACAATCCTAAGGCAGGCGAAGTTTATGTCATACAAGTGAATCATGGAAAAGGTTAGGCAGCAATATTTCAGTGCACTTGTATAGTATTTGTATTTTTTAAATATATTTGTATACTAAAATAGTATAATGTAGTAAATAGCATAGTTTTTGGATTATACTAGTAAAAATCAATTACGATGCCTAAAGTAAAGTTAGACTTTAAACACATTTAAAGAAGTTATACCTGTAATCTACAATGTAGACTGTAGCCTACATGTAGTCTACAAGACTGTATATAGCTTTGTTTCTTTTAATATGTTTAAAGTAAAATCTAACATTACTTAGGCATAGTTTATCCTTTACTTAAGGCTATGCTATAGTAAAGCAAGATATCTTATTAATAAGTATGAAAGGACTTCTAAATGTCATTTAATATTATATTGAATATTTTCAAGATGTCATTTAATATGCAATATTTTTTTGAAGCTAAAAATTGTCTTTCCTATTATAATTTATTTGAAGATTTATTTATTATTGTAAAATGGCTCCATAACAAACTTACATGCTTGTGTCTATTTTATATTGTGTCAGTGTAAGACATGCTATAGAAAATAATCTGCAGGTTTTTAAATGACCTTTTTTATACATGCTGTTTAAAAGTATCTGTGTTATGATTTTAAAATGTGAGCACCAATGTGCTTTCATTGTACTTGCCTAAAAACAATCATAAATTATAACAATATAGTAACTGCTATATTATTAAAAGTATTATTATAATTTAGTAGTAGTATATAAAATGTTTATTATAATTATAATTATAATTTATTAGTAGTATATATAATTTAGTAGTAGTATATAAAATATAATTTAGTAGTAGTATATAAAGTGAGTTTCTAATTCACTCGCTGTTAACACATAGCTATGTGTTAACAGCGAGTGAATTAGAAACTCACTTTGACAACTCACTTTTGATAATATAGGTATATATTAATAAAAAGAATAAAAAATTTAAACAAAAACTACTTAGAAGACTTAAGACCAAAAGTAATTTTTTTTTAAATTTTTTATACTTTTTATTAGTATTAAAAATTTTTGTTACTATTAAAACTCATTAAGTTAATTTTTTTAATGCTAAATATTTGTCTAATTTGTTCTTGAAACTGTTTACATTTGTTGACTTGTGGCAATGTTGGGGTGTTAGCCAGGAATATATTTTATGATAAACAGGAATATATCTATAATCCCGGTTCGAAGCCCTCATGTAATCCAAACTTCTAGCCCTAAAATGGGTGAGACATATTTTCAAAGTTATAACTTTTCAAAACTTTTTTATAAAATTAACCTTATAATTTTGCAATGAAAATAAAATTATAATATTTTTTCTTTTTTTGATAGAGAATTATCTCTAACTCAGATAAGACTAAATTTTTTTCGGGGAATCCTTATTGCAAAAATCTAGACCTTCCTATATTTATGAACAGTAATGTACTGAATGAGTCATCTACCCTTTGACTTCTAGGATCAAATCTTATTTCTGATCTTAACCATCTGCTAAGGTTGTATCTCTTTACCATGCTTGCTACTTTGTTACTCCTGATTCTATTCTTTATCTCTGTAAATCTCTATTAGTTATAGTACCAAAAAAACATAGAACTTACATCAATGAGGACCTCAAAGGTATTATTAATTAGTATGATTAGTCAACAAAAAGTTCAATAATATTGTTGGTTTAACAATAAACACAGATTAATTACTACCTAGGTAGCAATAAATTTGTGTTTATTGCTGATAATAAAGTTAGATTAAGGTATTAGTTAACTTTATTATCAATCTTAATTAATTAATATATTGTCAATATCATTATTCAATTTATTTTAGATATTATTACATATATGTTCAACATAAATATTATTTATTAATATGTTATCGTTCTAACTATATTATCAATCTAAATTTATTACTATATCAATCTTAATCGCTCCACTAATACATCAAACTTTGCCATGTTTAAATTGACTATTTGCTTGCTTAATCGTTTATCTTAAAATAAATAAGTTTTATGACAAATGCCCTGATGTTACTATGTAGCTTAACATGAGTGCAGTTTTTGCCCTCATGCTATGCACATTTTGTGACATAAGGGCAGATTCATAAGATGAGAACATTCTGTGTAACTTAATATTGTTATGCAGGCAAAATATTGTAACATGAGGGCAAAATTTGTAGCGCCAGAGCTAGGCAAATCATAAAATGAGGCCAACTAAGATTACTACTACTACTACTATACTACTACTACTACTACCATACTACTACTACTACTACCACTACTACTACCACTACCACTACCACTACCACTACTACTACTACTAAAAAAAAAAAAAGAGGCATTGAATTTTGGAAACTTTAAACCCATTGGGAATTCTACAGTATACTCGGTGCCATTTGGCTAATGATTAGGCTAGCTAACACCCTGAATATGTTCCATAAATTTTCTGTTTTGTTTATAAGGAATTTGTAGCTTGGTATAAACTTGGTTTGTTCTCACCTGTATTTTTTATTATTACCTCTGCATGTTTTGAACTTTGTTTGTTTGCTTATATTTTTGCTCTTTTTACTCAACAATTTTGCTTGTCCTTATTACTGTCACTTAATTTATATGATGTGAAGTTGTTCTCCATGTATAAAGCAATTCCAATAATTCCAGCAAATTCCACCTTTTTGCCTGCCATATCTATTTTTATTTTATACTGTGGAACCTACTAACTATACAATTGATGAGTTGTTAAATCATGTTCTTTTTAGTTCACACAAAAATTTAAATTCTCCTTATTTGTTACCAAGTAATGTTGCATGTAAATATTGTGGTTGTTTATTGTATATGCAATGTATATGTGTGTGTATATATAAATATATATTATTATTATTATTATTATTTTTTTTTAGATGATTGACGGGCAGATGGGTATAGGTGGAAGCAAAATGGGTCCAGTAAAATTCCTCGGGCTTTGCCACTTTACACAAAGATCCATTTTGCCACAGTTACACCAACAGGAATTTCAAATGATTTCCAGAAGTTTGTGTACTGTGATCTGAGTCGGACAGATCTTGTTGTTATCCATTACATCGGTAACCACAACCTTGCAGTTTTAGTTCCTCATGGTAAATATATCTTGCATTTTGATAATGGTTTTTTTTTTCTTTTAAAAGTTTTACGTAAGTTTACTACTAAATAAAACCTACTTTAAATAAAATCTTTTAATAATATATTTAATTAAAATTCATGTTGTGTAGCCCCCTCTCTTTTTCATTCCAAACTTTGCTTTGAGTTTTTTTTACACTGTCAAGTAACATTTTGTCTTTAAGCAATAAACATTCACTCTTGCCGATGACAACAGTAGGCGGATTACCTGATATAAATCGGCGGATCACGTTTTTTTTTGTAGAACAATCATTAAACTTTACAGAGTTTCACCAACTCTTCACATAAATAAGTGATAAAGCGTTAGAAGAAAAGTTAAATACAACTGAGAAAAGATGTAAATGCGAAGACTCGTAAATGATAAAGCGATAATAAGAAAAGTTAAAAACAACGATCAGAAAAGACACATACAAGATGACTCGTCCACTCTTCACATCAATAAATGATAAACCAAAAAGAATTAAGTTAAAAACAACAACTGAGAAAAGACGTAAACATGAAGACTCATCAACCTGCCATATAAATAAATGAAAAGATAACGCAACTGGAAAACAAGCAAAAACTATAAAAGCTCAAAAAAAAGTAAGAATCTAGGAAGTTGGAGTTTTTGTGAGAAGAAGAGATTTAAAGAGGATTTTAAGAGAAAAGAATTTTTAAGAGATTTAAAGAGGATTTTTTAGAAGAGAAAGAATTTTGTGATAAGAAGGGTATTTTGATGAATAAGCAGTTTAATAAGCAGTTGAATAAAAGAATTTCAAGTAAGATTTTGTTTTTAAGCAATAAACATTCACTCTGGCCGATGACAACAGTAGGCGGATCACCTGATATAAATCGGCGAATCACGTTTTTTTTTTGTAGAACAATCATTAAACTTTACAGAGTTTCATTTAAACAATCAAAATATTAGGCGAATCACTTAATATAAATTGGCGGATCACTTTGTTTTTTGGTAGAACTATCATTAAAACTTATAGAGTTAGACTTAAGCAATCAAAATATTAGGCGTATCACTTCATAAAGTTTGGCGGATCTCTTGATATAATTTGGCGGATCACCTTGTTTTTTTGTAAAACAATCGTTAAAATTGAAAGAGTTCGATTCAAATAATCAAAATATTAGGCGGATCTCTTGATATAAATTGGCGGATCACCTTGTTTTTTTGTGAAACAATCGTTAAAATTGAAGGAGTTCGATTCAAACAATAAAAATATTAGGCGGATCACTTGATATAAATTGGCGGATCACTTGATACAAATTGGCGGATCACGTTGTTTTTTGAGTTCATAAAATTTATAAAATATTATAAACTTATATACTTTTTTTTGTCGTTTAATAAAATTGTAATATGCAAATTCCTTCTAAATATTATATCGTTAGTGAATTTAAACTATATCTGAATCGTTTTTTTTAATGAAATATAACTCGCTTTAGTACCGTTTAAATGATCCGCCCCGCCGTTTGTACCGTTTAAATGATCCGCCCCGCTGATCCGCTCCGCCCCGCCGTTTGTACCTACTCCAGATATTTCTGCTATTATTGAATTAATTACTGAGAAAGGTAAGATTTTGGATCTTGTGGAATGTATGGCTTCAGCACTTACAGATACAAACCTGGAAGTCAGAACTAAAGGAACTGCTCTACTTTCTAATGTAATGCACAAGTATGGCTTTATAAATAAATACAATGTATGATAAAAATTATTTTTGTTTGAGTTCAAAATATTTTAGTAAAAAAAACATACTTTTATGGTTTTACAGGTTATACCAGAGTTAAATGTGGTCTGATTGATACTCATATTCCAGTTTTGAAATAAATGTAATAACTTGGTTGTATTTTTAAGGTTCTTGTTACTAATAGATATCCTGCAAAAAAAATGACTAGCAGTGAAGTTGAACACTTAGTTTTATTTTACTGTGATCGTCTGCATGACCACCATTCAGTTCAACCAGTAGTTATTTATGGGCTTTTAGGACTAATTTCATTTCAAGCTGTTGCTGATTCTATGGTGGTTAAATTGTTGCAATCAATTTTTGCTGAGGTCTGTTGGTTTATCATTATTATCATTTTTAAATTACAAGAAAAGAATCCATTATTTCAACACAATATATTATAAGGATTCAGCTGAGAGTATTTGTTTTAATACTAAAATTAACTCTTAATCACTTTTTTTGATTTTACAGGTACATGTTCAGTCTCTAGTTCAGGCAGACAGGAAAAATATTTACAACATATTCTCAAATCTGTTGATCACAAAATGTAGTGTACTACAATCTAGCACTCCTGACTTTTTATTAGGTTTTATACAGGCTATGGATGGTGAGAGTGACCCAAGAAACCTGTTAATATGTTTTGCTAATTCCAAGATCATTCTTGAAAATTTTGATTTTCATTTGTTTACAGAAGAATTTTTTGAGGTTTTGTCCTGTTACTTTCCAGTAGATTTCACTCCCCCTGAGGGTGAAAATTTTTTTGTTAAGAAAGATGATTTAGTATTAGGATTGCGATCGTGCTTTGTATCTACAAAGGAGTTTGCACCCTATGCTGTCCCACTTTTTTTGGAGAAACTTTCTTCAAGTTTATTAGATGCTAAAAAAGATGTGCTTATAACTTTCACAGAATGCTTAAAATTATATGAGCATGTGTTTATAGAGCCTTTTTTAACTGAAATTTGGTTGTGTTTAAGAAAGGATTATCTATTTTCAGATGATAAAGAACTCTCATCTCTGTATTTAAATTTTATTCATCAATTTGTTTGTTGTCTTTCAAACTCACCAACTTTAGAGTATTTGCTGCAGTTGGTTGAGCTTTTGATAAAAGATTGCTTGTTAACTCTTAAAGATCCAGAGATGTCTATTGCAGAGCAATGTGGAAATTTGATTCTCTGTACATGCAATGCATCTCCAGCAACATTTTATCAAGTTATTAGTGGTTTAATACCACCAATTCAGTCATCTTTGGAAAAGTATTCCTCATCAAAACAAAGATGCAACTTGCTTGAATTGATTACTAAAATTTACAGTATAGAAATACCTGACCAAAATGTACCAAAATGTCTAGTGGAATTTACTGACCAGCTTACACCCTTACTGTACAGTTTATTAGAATCAGAAAGTAAAGCTCTCTCAATAATTAGTTTGAAATGTCTTACCAAAATATTAAATCACCTAAATTGGTTCAAGTGCATAGATAACACTGTGTTCATGCTTCACATCATGAAGTTACCCTTGTCCAAATTACTGGACTCAGAAATGGTATCATGTTTCGAATCAGTGATTGCTTTACTTTCTGTAAAGTGTTCAGAACTTTTTAATTCGTTGTGCATTGAAAAATTAAAATGTAGCATTTCTAAAAACGACGACCCTTTAATCACTAACCAATCTATAAATTTGTTGCAACATTGTGCTTTAGATCAGAGCTATACAGAGTCAATTGTTACTTTTCTGGTTAATATATTGTCAGATTTTACTCATGGTGAGACAGTTCTACTTGTGGTTCTAGATTCTTTAACTGAAATTCTAGACTGTTGTACAAATAAAGTTAGTAAAAACCTTGTTTTGTTACCATTAGTTGGAGTTCTTTTAACTGTTAAATACTCAGACCTCATAACAAGTAAAATGGCACTATGTTTATCAAGCTGTTACCAAAAACTAAGTACAAAAGAAGCAGAAGAGGTTGTTTTTTCTTCATGTCAATTAGTGGTCAGTTATGAAAGTAATAAGTTCTTTGACCTTTCAGTAAATAGATTGGAAAAGCTTAGAGAAATTATTGTTTTAAATAGAGCTGTATTAAGTCAAGTATCATTGTTGTTGTTGAAGAATGCCAACCATATTTCTGTGCTATTAGATGAGCTGTGTGTATTTATTACAAATTTCATTGATGACCATTTTGCATCCGAATGTGCTGGAATTTGCTTGGCTTCCATCCTTAATAAAATTCCAGGTAAAACCTTTTATTTCTATGATGTTTTACAAACTATTGCTAGATATAGAACAGGAATGGCCATATTGATTTAGCTCAAGAGCTGAATTTAAATATTATGCAAGGCATAGAGTCGAATAAAAAATATAAGAGATTTTTATTAAATTGCAAAATCAATTTTTTTTAAGTTCAAAAATGTAATCCATTTAACTCAGATTAATTCATATTACTGTGATATAAAAACTTATAAATATCCTTTGTAAGATTTTAATAGCAGGTTCCCAGGATTAGGTAGTTCAACATCATAGTTGATTGCAATCTCACCTGGAGCAAAGTAAGCTTATGGAATTCCTCATTAAATACAATTTTATTTCTGTCTGTTTTCAAATCTGTAAAGCATAATTTCTAGTAAGAAATCTTTGTAATTAAAAAATGGAAACACTTTTTTATTGCTCATCAAAAAATATATATGTTAATTAGTTCTGAATAGTTAACCTCTTATAGCCCCGAGTTGCCTGTAGTCAACATACCAAAAAATGGTTTAAAAGTTTAATTAAAATGATATTTTATAATAAAAAGAATGCTGAAAACTTTAGTTCAATATTTAACCAATCAAAATAAACAGACATTAAAGGGTTATACATTGAATTCTCAGGTTTTTTCGATTTTAAAAGATTCAATTTTTGCATGTTTGTAAATAAGGTCAGTTTTTAATCTTTGTTTTTCAAAAATATGTTGTCTTTTTGCAGTTTAAAAAATGACTTTGTTTAATAACATATTTAATGTGGCTTTATATATCTTTTACATTAATTTTTCATCAAACGAGTTTTTAAATATAATTTAAACCTTCATTGCTTTAAAGCAACATTGCGCATATCCGCTTAAAAAGTCAAACCGCAAAGTTTTGTTTATAAACGCGTTTTGTTAACTTCAAGTAAAAAGCTAGGATAAAAAAGAAAAAAAAAGAGATTTTGATTGATTGTCCCTCTGCTATCGTCACCTATAACAAATGCATGGGAGACGTCGATCTTTTAGATGGACTATTGAGCTACTATCGTATTCCTGTTCGTTCAAAAAAGTGGTATCGTCGGCTAATCTGGCATTTTCTTGATGTTTCAGTAGTCCAAGCTTGGATTTTGTATAGAAAAGATTCAGAAAATGAAAAAAAAACTAATGTCATTAAAATCTTTTAAAATGTCAATTGCTGAATCATTGATTATGCTAGGGAAAAAGTCAATCAGAAAAGGACGACCTTCAAAATCAGTTGATCTGAATTATAATGCAAGGAAAAAAAGAGGTCCTGCAGCGCCAATTCTGAACAAACTCATTCAAAATGATGGGTACAAACATTGGCCAGAGTTTACAGATAAGAAAGGAAGATGAAGATATCCTGGTTGTAATGGTTTCCCTAAGGTAAAGTGCTCCAAGTGCGATGTCCATCTCTGTTTTACGCCAACATCCAACTGTTTTAAGACTTTTCAAGAATCCTAAATATTTAATGCATTTCTCTAAATAAAATGTAAAATCAGAGAGATGTAAAAGAGAAAAATCAGGATTTTTCGTGTAAAGCACTATAATATCAGATTAAAAGAAAATTATTTTAGTACTTTATGCATCCGTTGTTGCCTGTAAGCAACAAACTCTAAATTGACCAAAAAAAATAAAACAAGTGTTTTTTTTAGTTTCATTATTATACTAGGATCATATGTGACTAAAATTCAAAAAAGTATATTTTTTACACAACAAGAAATTAAAGTGGGCTATAAGAAGTTAAACAAATTTTTAAGGACATCACTGCCTGTAAGTTACCTTACATTTCCGTAGAACATCAGGTCATTTTGTTTATCATCAAGATGAAATTCATTGATGAGATTTTTAAACTGTAAGTTTTTGCATGTGTTTCAGCATATTGAGACAGTTTTAACAATTGTTTTTTTTTTTGTTTTAGAACAACAGCGAAGTTAAATGTTTAGCTTTTAAATGTTTTCAATTTTTTTCTTTCAAAGTTATGAAGCAAACTGTCTTTTTCAAATTTTGTATTACAAAAGATAAGGTTCTCAATTTGAGATGCACCTAATATTATAAGTTTTTGATGCTATGAAATATAGTAGCTGTTATTTACTAGATAGATGACTACTTTGACTCTGTGTGTTAATCATCAACAATACCCACAAGCAATTTAATGGTGTACTGTCTTTAAGCAGAATTTTGTCAAGAGCCTCTGTAATATCAACAATACAAATTGACTCATTTGGCTCAACCAAATTTAGTATTTCTTTCATGATTGTGAAATGTAAAACAAATTCATTTAATTTATATTTCACACATCTCTATTAGTTTCATATATATATATATATATATATATATATATATATATATATATATATATATATATATATATATATATATATATATATATATATTAGTTCATCTAGAATAAGCTTCACAACTTTTTTAAGTCATTTAGTAGTTAGCCTTCAACTTCAGTGGTAATTTTTTTTCTTTGTTCAACTGCACGGTGAGGAATGGTGAAACAAATCTTTTAAGGTTTAGAATTCTTTGGCTTTAAAATGGTGGGAATACTCTGCTCAACAATTTCTAAGAATATCTATAACTTAACTTTATTGCAGTCTTTTTCAGGCTTCTTTTTTTTCTACAATATTTTGATATTACTTGACAACTTTAAATAACTTTGTAAAAAAAAAAAAAACTTGTAAAATAGTTTAAAATGAAAACTTACTATGGTGAAAAATGATGCCAATTTTTACAGTGATGAATTACTTTTAATTTTAGATGAGACGCTGATAGGAAATCAAATTGGTTTCATCAATAGAAGTTTGCTTACCAATCCAAAAGCTAGCATCATAGTTTTACTATGGCTTTGTAAAGCTGTTGTACTGAATTGGCAGTATTACACTTCTGGTTGCATCGAGCTTCTTCTAAAGTTTCTTCAGGATGAATCGGCTGCCTTTTTGTTGTCAGAAAACTTTCAAATCATTTTTAATCCTTACCCAAAGGCTTTCGATAAGACATCCAATTCAAATATTAAAATAATGTACAAGCAGCATTTTTCTCAAACGGTATTGCCACCGCTAATAACTTATTACAACGATGGTAGTGATGCTATAAAGCCTTATTTAATGACAGTGATTTCTATTACATTACAAATCTCTCCAGCCCAGATGTATCAAAAACATCTTGAATCGGTAAGGAAATTTACACATTGTTAAACAATTTCGTGTAAATAATTGATCTACTTGTTACCAGAGGCTAGAATCTCACCACAAGCCTAAACAAGCTGAGTCAAAAACAAGAGCAGCACAACACAGGAAGGTGGTCCAATGTTGAACAGTGTTTAATAATAGGGATTACGATGAGATCAGCATGACTTGCCTTTGGATGCGATCTTTTTGTGTTTAGGCACGTGGTTTAATCCTGGTCTCTACTAATTATAGTTCTTTTTTGAAATATCGTGACTGTTTTTTATTCGAGTAAGGGTAAACAATCTTTCCTTTTTTTTTTTTTTTTTTTTTTTTTTACGTATTTTTTAACGAATTGTTTATGTTTTAGTTAACGCCTTTGCTTCTCCACTCTCTGACTACCAGCGCTTCTGATCCAAACATCACTTCTACACTTTCTATTATCGACACGGTATTGGATCAAAATAAAACTCTGATAGCCGACTACATTATGTCACTGATACCCCGTCTGTTATTACTTTCCAACCATAGTTGTATGGAAATTCGTATTTTAAGCATTAAATGCCTCGGAAAGATTTCTAAGTATCCAACTCATCTCGTTTACTCTATGAAAGACGAAGTTATTAAGGGACTAAAACCCAGGCGTGATGATAAAAAACGACTGGTTAGAAAAGAGGCTGTGCGTTGTACAAATCTATGGTTTTTAATGTCTAACTGAATCTTCAAATTTTAGTAGTTGCTTAAATTCCCTTGTTTATGATTCACAAAGATTTAAAAGTTTATACTTTGGCTTTTGAGTTTCATGAAAGGCATTTTAAAAAAGCGCTCAATAGATTAACATTAAAACTATTGATACACGTTTTTTTGTTTTTTTGTTTAATTGATATGGTTTTAAATTTAAAGAAACATTGTAGTACCCCAATTAGCAACGTATACATGGCCCGATAACGGTCCGGTTCTGGCTGCGGAACAGGGCCGGGCCTGGCTTGCCAGACCTGGCGTAGTGCCGCCATGCACATTGGCTTAATTATGGCCCAGGGCTGGCTAGCCATTGCAGGCTCTGGCGTTTCAACGGGCCGCCACTGGCAAATGCTAAAAGGTTCTATGTAAGCCCATAGATTCACCAGAGCCGAATCGGTGACGGGCCAAAAACAGTAAATCGCAATTATTATAACGTTCCTCTTCATCAGTTTTATATATTGCATGTACATATCACTCAAATGTGAAAGCAAAGTTTTATATTATTAATTTATTTTAATTAAATTATTAAATCCTGCCATTTAAATGTTCCTTATTAATGGAATAGAGAAAACACCATTAAGTTAAATCACTCTTTTCGATTTGTAAATTTAAAACAAAATGAATATAAATTGCTTCATCAAAATAAAACCAAATTCAACAAACAAATTCTATTTATAAATCTTATAAAGAAGAATTCGTTAACAAAAACAAACTATTTTTGACTTAATTATAATATCATATATAAAGTAAATTATTAATAATATATATATAAAATATGACATTATTATAATATATAATATAAATTATTATATAAAAATATCAAACAGATGTGATTTATATACATTTAAATTTCTTCACAAATGTTTTATAAGGGGTTACCTATTTTACAATTTTTTAAATTATCATTGATAAATTATTTGTGTCATCATCAAAATCCCTTTAAGAAACAGAACTAAAATGTAGAATAAATCCGTGTACATAATTTATGCCAGGTTGCAATTATAGCAACCACGGCTTTTTGGATGTCACTTTAGGATGTATCTTTGGTTTGACCATTTTTTCTTAATGCTCCTGTGAATATACATCATCCATTGTAGTTGAATACAACAAATTGCTTAATACTAAACATAATATTAAGAATAAAATATACATTATGTATGTTATCAAAAAATGTATGATTCATATAAGTTTATATCTTTAAATGTTAATAATTATCCCTTAAAGTTTAACAATAATCCCTTCTAGCTTAAGATATAAATGCATGTAAGAAGACCTTAACTTTTTTCATAAGGTATTATATAATAAACATCTAAATAAAGAAATCTTTAAATCATCTACTACACTTTTTTATTAATATTATATACTGTTATACTTGCTATTATTTGAAAATTAAGATTTCTGCACAAGCATATAATAAATTACTATGTTGGCAGCTTCCAACAGTTGTAAGTTGGTTAGCAATTATCATTTTAAACTTATATAATAACTAGGTTTCTTTGGTCTAAATTTAAAACTTTGACTTTTTCTTCCCTGCTATTTAACAAAATAAATCTAAACAAACTAAAAATAAAAATTATACTTAGTCTTACTGAGAACTTGTCCCTTATTTTATCATATTTATTATAAAAAACGAAAAAAAGAAAAGGTAACATGCAACAAATTATATTATATTTTGTTAATCAAAAAATATATATTTATATTTGAAATTTATGTAAATACTTTGCAAAAAAAATGCTTTGATAAACAAAAAAAAAACTGTTTCTTTATTTGAAACTTATATATTTATCAATATTTGAACTCAAGATGTAAAACTTCATTATAATCAGTTTTATAATTTTCACATAAGCGTTCGTTGATTCCGTAGCCATCTTGAGAGTCCAAAACTTGCTTCAAAAAAATTACCGTAAACGCAATTCAGTTATGTTTTCAAGCAGGGGTCCAGTTGTGTCTAGCCAGCTCTGGCGTGCCATCTGCGTAAATATATTAGACCTTTATTGGCTAACCAGGACTGGCATGCCACGAACGGACCACATGGCAGTTGCTATCTGGCAAACCAGCTCTGGTGAATCTTTCACGGTACAACAATGGCTTATATCGGCTCCAGCATGCCATTCATAGAACTTTAATGGCCCATAAATGGATCGCCAGAACTGGCGTAGCCGGCACTGGCCTATACGAGCGCTGCTACTTGGGACTCGCGTACTTCGGGGTGAAAATTAGAAGAATAAAGTTACTTAAACTCATTTTTTTAAGATAAGTTATGGTAAATTTTATCTAGTGTGTGAGCACTGTTCACGTGTTCTAGTTTTATCAAATGATATATTTTATTTGACAATATTACTTAAGTAATAATTACACAGTTACTAGTAATAATGATGAATCGTTTCTAGGGAAATATAACACGAATAATTTTTTTCTCCAACCCTTTTAGCTTTGTAAAATCTTGCAAGCTGAATAATTTTGTCAGTTGAAAATGACGCATTCTGATCAACCAATGAAAGAACTCACTATGTTCACCCTTATAATATAAATATTTAAGAGCTCGTGTTGCTTTTATTCATCTTTTAAGGTTTTTATCAATCGATGAGAAAAGTGCAGACTTAATGGTTCACGGTGCATAGGTTCATGCTCTAAGACCTTGCAACACATCCCCAGAAAATTTTTTTTTTTGATTATTATCAGAAAACATTTCCTCATTCAAAAAGTGTAAACGACAACTTTTTTTAGTGGAGAAATCTGGGGCCTCGGGAGAAATCACATATTTTAAGGGAGTGCCCAAGAATTTTGTTGTTCAAGATAGGTAACTAAGAGGCATGGGGCATGCTCAAATTTTACCATGTTGATACTGGTGTCAAATGAGGATGACTTGCAAAAAATTAGGGTAATTGGAGCTAAATCAAACCCGCCCTGACCCCTAACTGCCCCCCTCCTAGATCTACGTCTCTTTTTATCATAAAATTTTTTTTTGTTCTATCATAAACTAGATCAAAATTCATCAACAGATTTCAAATTTTATTAAAAAATCTCTTTTCGTTTAAGATTTATAATCATGCTAAGCTTAAAATTACCTCCAATTTCCCCCGAAATAACTTTAAACGGTCTTAATTATTTATACAAAAAATTTTTTTTTTGATGTAATTTGAAATCTGTCGATGAATTTTGATCTAGTTAAACATAAACAAACAAAAAATTGAAAAGGGTCTTTAGGGACCATATCCTAGGGGGATTCGGTGGATCGTTTGGAACACCACAAAATCATGCCCAAGCCCCTGTATTTAGATTTTAAGAAATGTTTGTGATAGATTAATCAGTTTTTCTTTTAAAGTATTTAAAAGTGTTTGTTTAACATTAAAATTTACAAGTGGGTAAGTAGTTTTATTACTTTCTCTTTACATTTTTATTAAAATAAAAACAAAGCAAAGCAACCTTAAATTGTTAACAATTAGTAAAATTTAGCAGCTTCTAATTGTTAATAGTTGCATTATAACTCCTCACACACGTTGACATACGAACTGAAAGCATGTTTGTGGCCATAAAATTGATATTTGATTGATATGACCAATATATCATGCCAATATTATCAATTCGTATCAGAGGTTTTTATTTGAAGCATTCATTTAAAATGCCTAAACATGCAAAAGAGCATAGTGATTTTGTTAAATTTTGCATTTGCTGCTTCAGGAAAGGCAAGGATTTAAGACCAATAAATAATGCAGAAACAACTTATTTAAATTTAAATAAAAAGAAAAATGGCTACTCAAACCTTATCGAAACTATGTTCTGGAAAGATTATTCAGCGGATAACCCTAACCTTCCTACCATGCTTTGCTCGAAATATAGAAAAAAGCTTGCAGGGAGTAATCCTCACTTCACTATGCGGCCTTGTTACGATGGTAATTTAAACTATATTGATGTTTAATTTACTTTAGTTAAAATATAGTTACGTTATTTTGGTTTTTATAGTTGCCATACATATGCTATAAAATTTAGAGTTTTTAGAGAGAGAAAATGTGAATATTTTATTTGTGAAAATGGGCGCAAATCAAAAATCAACATCCCCAACAACGCAAGGAAAAGTTCTGTCCACTTCTATCAAAGATTTAAGCGCAAATGACTCAGGGAACACCTTAGCTTTGAAAACTTTTGGTCCAAAGCAACTCACTGTTTCTTTCGGAAAGACTGATGTTAAGAAACCTTTTTTTTCTTTAGATAAATTGAACAAACTTCAATTAAAACTAAATGCCAAGTAAAGTTTTATTGCTCAAAAATACTTTTAAAAACAATTTTGTTATGAGTTTAAAGCTAATTTTTGTAATAACGTCATTATGATTTCTAAGTAATCAAAACATGATTGAAGTTGCATAATTTCTGAGAAGTGAGGCAGGACTGAAAAGTGTAGAATCTGGTTTCAATATTAAACTGATTGAGAACAACGAAATGATTGGAAAATTATTCAATGGTGATAAACTCCCATTTCTATTAGAACTAAATGAAAGCAAAGAGGTAAGTAAACTATTACCAAAAAAATGTTTTTTGATAACTATATTGCAATCTGCATCATTCATTTTGATTTTTTATGGATGTATAGTTGGTAGAAAAAGATTATCCTATTGTGTATTGCAATGACATTGAAGAGTTTGAAGCAATGGTACTTCATCACAGAAGTCAAGGAACAAATGATGTTGATATTAAATTAGGTGTAGATGGATGGCAGGGGTTCCTCAAAGTTACTCAGAGTTAAGACCTAAAGCCAGAGTTAAAAAATAATAAAATTCCTGAGAAACTGAGCAATTGTTACTGATATGCATGCAAAGATTTTAAAGATTCAAGTGTCCACAAAACTATCATATTGGTCACTTTGCCTTCATTGAAAAAAAAATACTATAAATTGCGGTTAGATTACACAGTATCTGAAGATCTAAAGGTTTTGCTTCAAATGGTTGGAAAACAAACTGCAACATCAAAGCACCTTTGTCCGTATTGCATGACGTCATCTCATGACTTTCAAAAAGCTGATCATTATACTCTAAAATCTTTTAGATATTTGTAAATATTTAAAAACTTGTAAATATTCCTAGTCTACATATACTGCTAAGTGTTGTTGACAAAATTTTATATGGGATTGAAAAAGATTTTTTGAAAACAAGGAGTGTGGGTTCCAGTTTGTTAACCAATATCTGTCTAAAATAAACATCTGCAGAGTGTCCTACCAAGGACAGCATCGTTTGGGAAGCAATGCTTGCAATAAGCTGCTTAAAAATATAAGCAGCTTTGAACTGTTTTTTCAGGACTCTAGCTTAGAGTTTCCGCTGCCAAATACATTAAAGTACTTAGAGATTTTTAAAAAAATAGTCCATGGTTGTTTTGGAAAATTTGAGCAATATATTATCGAATTCATAGACATGAAAAAATAGACATGAAAGGTGGGTATGATAAATAACTTTTAAATTTGATAAAAAATAGTTTATATTGTTAATAATTAAATACTCTATTTCAATAATTGAATCGTAAAATTTGCATAAATTACGACGAATATTTATTAAATAAACTTGCATTTCTTTTGTACTTCTAGTATTCTATAGGCTTAGGTTACTGGATTGAACAAGCTCTCGAATCCATTCATCAAGATTATAATCAATTTTGGCGAATGAGAAAAGTTGGAGAGCACAGCCCAAACTATATAAAGGTGCTAAAAAACGTTGTTGTTGCTTACAATTACAAGCACTTTTAAAGTAGCTTTCTATTTGCAGAGATGTAGTTTGTAAAAAGTAAAATATAAAACCTCCTATGAACAAACATTTAGTATGATTTTGAAATGTAAAATATCAATCATAATCTAACCGTAAAGACCAGAAATTTTCATTTTTACGGTAATAAGTGATTATAGCAAACCCTACTCGACCCCTAAATGACTTCTAAAAAAGGTATGGTCCCTAAAGACCCTTTTCAATTTTTTGTTTGTTTATGTTTAACTAGATCAAAATTCATCGACAGATTTCAAATTACATCAAAAAAAAAATTTTTTGTATAAATAATTAAGACCGTTTAAAGTTATTTCGGGGGAAATTGGAGGTAATTTTAAGCTTAGCATGATTATAAATCTTAAACGAAAAGAGATTTTTTAATGAAAATTGAAATCTGTTGATGAATTTTGATCTAGTTTATGATAGAACAAAAAAAAATTTTATGATAAAAAGAGACGTAGATCTAGGAGGGGGGCAGTTAGGGGTCGGGGCGGGTTTGATTTAGCTCCAATTACCCTAATTTTTTGCAAGTCATCCTCATTCGACACCAGTATCAACATAGTAGAAATTTGAGTATGCCCCATGCCTCTTAGTTACCTATGGTGAAGAACAAAATTCTTGGGCACTCCCCTAAAGTATGTGATTTCTCCCCAGGCCCCACAAAAAAAAAAGTTGATGTTTACATTTTTTGAGAATGAGGATATGTTTTCTGATGATAATCCAAAAAAAATTTTCTGGGGATGTGTTGCAAGGTCTTAGAGCATGTTCCTATGCACCGTGAGTTATTGGACTTTTGTGTGGTCATTCATTGAAAGAACAACCTTTGAAGTTTAAGATCAGACTTACTCAAACTGATAAAAATGGAAATTGGATCGTTCAAAGAAAAAAATCAAAGAAATTTCAAATATTTGTACATTAGTTAAATAAGAAAATTTCTTTTAATCAGCTTGGATTGATCAAATGCTTATAGTAAGGCTTTTCATAAAACATTTTTAAAGATTCAGCATTATGAATAACTAGTTCTGTTAAATTTGTTGTTTAAATTTGTTAAGTATGTCATTTTAAAATGTTAAATTACTAACATTGTTAAAACATAACTAAAAGTTTTTAGAGGATCCAGATTGAAAAACACATTTCGAGGATGCAGTTCATAAAATCTTTCATGGATGATTTTACGGATTTTTTTTCCTTCATATTTACAATACCATTAATCAAAAATGCCAAAAGTTCGTTTTGTCTTTTACTCTCTAAGGTAGAAATTCCTTCACACCATAATCAAGCTTTTTTTCTAGAATGCCCAAATAAGCTAAATAGCTCATTTTTATATTTTAAATTGAAACCAACATAAAAACTAACATCATTCAAAGTCAACTTTTCTACTACATACCTTAGAAATATCCTTAACAAGAGCTTGAAATTGCAACCGGTGTGCACCACTGTTCAAAAATATTATTCTTGTTATCTCAATCAAAAACACTGATGAAAATTTTTAAAATGAAAAATCGACCATCTAATGAAACTCTGATAACAGAAAGTTCTCTTTAAGTTATTTTTGGTGTTCCAATGGTTACTTTGAGAGGACTTTTCCCAGTAGATAAACAAAATCAGATCAAGTTTTCTTTACTCATTTTACTTTTACGATTCTAGAAGCAACCTGTATAGAATTTGCACTTTAATATAACTTACATAAAAAATAAAGTTCTTCTTTACACAAAAAGCTAATTTGAAAATGCCAAATGCTGATAAAAAAATTTTTCATCTGTTCAGCTTAAAGAGAACCAAATGCTAATGCAATGATATTGGTCAAAGTGGTTAGGGGTGGTAAATTAATCGGTATTTTGAATTAATCGATTAACGATTAATTTTAGCTAAATTAATCGATTAATCGATTAATTTTCGATTAATTTTTAAAAATTTTTACGAGTTTCAATAAGTATATTGCTACTCATTAAGGTTTTATTTCTTTTTTTTTTTCATCAGATATGATCTTAAAAAACATAAGTTATTATTAATATTAACATTTAAACTAGCTCGTTACTTAGAAATAAACAAACAAGCAGCCCTAAAACTTCTTTCTGCTTTATAGAAGATGGGGGAAGGCTTGGCATGGCGTTGTAAATCGTTTATAAAGCGCATGGTCTTTTTCCAGTGCTTTCAAATACTGAGATTTCACGTTTAACACAAATCAAAATTTCTTGAGGGGATGAATTACAAGTCCTTTAGCTGTTCCTATTGATGAAGTTGTAGGTGATAGAATTTCTGCTTGTTCTTCAGCTTTAGTTTTTTTTCTCATTGGTTCCATATTAGAAGTGGATTTAAACTCAGATGCAACTTCTAATTCACTACTCCTTAGGTTATCATCACGTAGAAACAAGCGTACATACATTTCTCTTGCTGTTTTAACAATACCATTTTTCTTTGGGTACTTTAAAAGATTACCTGGTGAATCTGAATTTGACTTATAGTCCCCCGGATTATCTAAATGTCAAAGTAAACCAACAATATTACAATTTCTTCTTTTATTAATTCTCTCAGAAACAACAGTAAATAAAGTTTGACCTTTATTAGTATTTTGCTCTTTAAGATTAAAAACAAAAAATTTTTTTCAGATTTCATCAGATTACAGTCTTTATTTCCCGATGCTATAAAACATAGCTCTACAATATGAAGAGCCTGAACAATATCAGAGACCTGTTTTATTTCTTCTTCTTTTAAAATCAAAAATCAGTTCTGGATATATCCACAAGAGCTTTTCCAATAGCACTTTTCAATTCCAAGAATCGTTTTAACATACTGATTAGAGAATTCCATCATAATTCCATAAATCTCATGGCAATTACAAAGTTGGTGAATAACCCCCACTTCTCGTCCCATTTTCTTCATAATTGAAGTACCATCAGTGATACATCCGAAGATATCAATGGTCAGATTCAATCCAGATTCTTTCGACCAGGCTATTTGTACTACCGCACTGAAAATACTGTACAATCTCTGTAATTCGAATTTTTACGGGGAAGTTTGAATTAGAGAGATTTTCAAACTATGGAATGTTGACTCTTCTTAATCGCATTTCACGGTGACTTTACATTTAATTGAATTACGGAGGTTTTGGAATTATGGAGATTCAAATTAGATAGATTTTACTGTTTATTATTTGTTTACATTTCACAGCGGTACGAGGTAAAAGTTTATTGTCAAAAAACGCCGAATTTTTTTGATTTTTAAAGTGGCTTTAAAAATTAAACGCTTAAAACGATTTTTAAAATTATTCGATTAATCGTTTGGAAATTAATCGATTAACGATTAAGTTTTTTTAACCGATTAACCGATTAATCGTTAATCGGTTACCACCCCTAGTGGTGGTTGAATTATGAGAATGACACATGCAAGATATGTAAATCTAGAAGAACATAAGTTGGGCTCAGATTTACATACAGCTATATTATCTTGACTAGGGAGACTGGCGCTGCTGCTATTTCTCATATGAGTTTTCCACTCAAGTTTATGAAAAGTACATTTAAAAGTGAAAACAATAAAGAACAATGGAAATGGGAACGCAAAAGTCATAAAATATACCTTGGCTACTTTAAATCCCATTCATCACAAGGAGAATCTCCCTTTTTGAGTCGATAGACATTTCTTCTGCACCCAGGACAAACAGTTGATGGATAGCATTCGTCGTTCATCAAATATCCGAGAATGATAAACAGCTGAATTTGTTCTTCTAAGTTTTTGTTAATTTTTTTCAATGACTTTGATTTTTCACCTTACTTTTCCTAGAAACAACAACACATAGAATTCATAGTTAGTTAAGGAAATACTAAATACTATTAAGTTACAAAATATCTGTCTGCGGTTTGAAAATTACGGAAAGGTTAAATTTTATCTCGGAAATTACAACTTTAGAAATCATTCATATCTAAAATAAATATGATAACAACGCATTTTGATTTAAGAAATACTTTTTTCTGAAACCATATGGGTTGTATTTTAAAAAAAAAGATTTGGTTTGAATACCACGACATAAAACTTGACGGTCTCTTTAATCCACAGTTTCAAAATAATTACTCGTGGGAACCAGTCTTTTCATCTCATAATGTTTTGCTACGACCCCTATTTAAAAATAAAAGGCTGGTTTCTCATGCACTTCTCAAGGCCCAAAAGTTCGAGAACATTTTCTTCTAACCATTCGATGTGTATTTTGGAAGCATGGCTTTTTCATATAAAAAGTTTGCGTTAGTGTTAAATTTTTTAAAAAATAAACGCTCCGTTCCCTTTTCATAAAGTCAGAGCAAAGTGTAAACTAACCAAGTCGGTTTCTTTTTATTTAGAGCCTTGACTTTGAATAAAATCGTTGTTTCCTTCGAATTTTGAAAATACAAAAGTTTATCACTAAAGTTGTTTCTAGATAAAACAAAAATGTCATGAGAAAAAAGAGAAATAACTGAACCAGCAAAAACATAATAGTTGCTGATTGAACAAATAGTTGTTGGTAAATTTTGTTTTGGTCAATTAAAATTTGTTTCTTCCAAAAACAGTAAATAAATAAATCAGACTTTATATTACGCATAGTTGTACAAGTACACGTGACGTAAATGTTAAATTCTACATTAAAATTTCGCATAACTTCCGAATCGGTTGATTTCTTTCTGTTTAGTTAAGTTACAGTTGTAAAAGGTACTTTGTTTATTATCCTTTAAAAAACATTGAATTGTTTACAAAAATATGAAAACCGTCGAGTTGAATTTTAATTCATAACGTCGACTTTTTCATTGAAAATTCCAATAAAATTTGTGATCTTGGGAGAGTTAAAAAATTACCAATTTATTTAAACTAGATTCACGAATTTAACATGATATCTCTACATTATTTCGAGTTCGTATTTCACATCGATCAAAGATCTCTAAAAAACAGTTACTTTAAAAAAAAACGTCAAAATTATGCGTAAAAAACTAGAATTCCATTAAAATTGTTTATTTCCTGAGGCTTTTGGTCAATCAAAAACGCGTTCAGATTTCCGTCATAAGCTCACTAAAAAAACATTGTAATAAACGGAAACATTTGCTTTTTTTTTTTCTTAATAATCGTTTTAAAAGAAAAGCTTTTACGGTCAGAAGCAAAGTCGTTACAAGTTGTTAGCGTCTCTCGACAAATGCCTTTGAGTCCAAGCACGAGAAGAAAATGTTACCACTACAGTATTACTTGCTTGCCAATTGCGACGGTTCTGTTATCCGTTTTAACAACAATTATATCTTTCGTCATTGCTATCAAATTTGAAATAATTATTGCAGGAAGTCTTCCGTTTATCAGCGAAATTGGGAGCAATAAACCACAGAGCAGCGTATTCACTTTCGGGCTTTCTTTAAGTGCAATATTAACCTTTTTTGTTATTCTCATTCGTTTTCTCCAAGTAAAACATTTTTACCTTTCAAGGCAATTTGTAAATTTATTGTCTCTTGCTGCTGGAATAATTCTATTTTTCGGCAAGTTTTTGGTCATATCCTTCCAACTCTCGAGTCACACCTTTGTGCATTATTCTGGCGCAACAATGTATTTTGTAGGCACGTTTTTCTACTGCATTCTCCAGACGAGGATTTCGTTTCACGACACGAAGAGATATTTATTTGTTATCAGACTATGCTGTTCGATTGGCATGTTTTTAAGTGGGTTTTTCTTAGCACTCTTTTTATTACCTTCGATGAAACTTATGAACGGCAAACACCGTGTTGCAGAAGCTGCTGAGTGGAGTTTTCTGACTTTAAAAATGATCTTAATATTGACTTTTGTTGTCGACTTTTGGAATATCATTCCAATAGTAACAATTACAAAGAATAACTCGCGCAGTTACGAAGAAATAAACGAAGAAGATTACGATATTGTTCAAGAAACAAATTTAGAAGGATTTAATACAGACCTAATCAACCAAAGAAACCTGAACGGAGTAGAAGTGTGAAACTAAAATAGCAAATCTTTTATTATAAATTTTTACTATTTTTTTTACTATTATTATTAGTAGTCTTCTAAATTATTATAAAAAAAATTTTTTGTTAAAAAAAATTATTTATGGCATACTTTTTATTGAATTTGTTTGTTTTTTTTTTTGCTGTTGATTTTTAATGGATTTTCGGTTAACTTAATTTATTATTAAATCCAGTGAAATGTTCCGCCAAAATGGAATAAGAGCTGATATGAACATTCTCTAAAATGCCAGTCGCTAAACATTTTACTTTCTAAAAGTTTCGTCAGATGTTGGCAGGGCCGTACCATACCAAGATTGCGCATGGGACCAGACAATTAATCAGTGCTTTCCCCCTCTACTACTTTCTCCTATTTTTTATTAAAAAAAACCAACAACAAAACAGTAACAACAATTTTAACAGCGTGTTTCATTTGTTCAGTTATAGATTATAGAAACACACTTCAGTTTGGTTCTTCAGAAATTATTGACTATATCTTTTTTAAACTGAATATGCTTTTATAATGAATTTGGATATTTTAATTTAGAGTATCAGAAAATGCTGAGATACTTAAAATTCACAATTACTTAAACTCTTCAAATAACTATCTTACAATTACTTAAATACTATCTCTAAGAATAATAGCGCTGTAATAATTTTGTAAAACTCGCTTAATAATATGTAACTATATATTGTCTTAAGAGAAAATAGTATAAACTAAAAAGATATTAAAGAAAAGTTTTTAAAAATATGTTCATTTTTTTCTTGGTGCTTTGGCATCGCCAAATGTTTTATAGATTTGCTGAATTTTAAGATATATTAAAAAGTACATTAACAACATAAAAATATATTAATCATTTTAATAACATGTTACGTAAAAACTTATACGATGAGTTTGTTTAAATTGAGTAGCCAAATCAAGTCTAGCCAGGCCGATTAAATTTAATATGGCTAAACACATATTCCATGTACTAAAAAAGCACGAAGGTTAAAAAAGTTCAAGGTTTAAATCAAGAGTTAAATCTTTCAAATAGACAACATTTTATTGGCGAACAATAAGTTTAAAGCTGAGATAACCTGAATAATGATAACCTAGATAATGAGTTAGTAAATGCTTTCATGAATAACAATTCTATTCAAACTCAACAATATGTGTCATCTTGTTTAACCTAGTGAAAGTAAGATTTCCTGCAAAATTGAGATCTGAACTTTGTATTTGTTACTCAATACCGATTAGTTAATTGTTCAATAAAAGTTAACGTTTAAGTAATTACTTTTTTTAATTAAAAAAATTTTTAAAGTATACAAACTGATTGATAATTGGAAATCTTCTTTTATGGAGATAGAGGTAGGACGGTATCATAGCATAGAGTGTGTTAGTTTCTCTGAGTGGTAACGCTCCTTCCTAAAGTGTATCATGAAGTTTCAATAACCTTCTCCCAGCAAGCACACAACGTTGTTTCAACATTGAAATAACGTTGATCGACGTTGATCAACGTTATTTCAACGTTGTTTCAACGTTGTGTGCTTGCTGGGCTAAGGCTAACACTTTTTTCTCCTCGGAGTCTCATACGCATTTTTTTGGAAGTAATATCTTAGATCCACCCCTTATTGAAAAACACCAGAGTTGTTCATACTAATTTTTTTTTACATTTGATTGGATTCCCTTAATAAAATTATTCTATCCTAAATATTTCACTGTTCGATGATCCAAAAAAATTGAGTTATGACATTTTGGTTAAAAAAGTTTCATTTTATAATGTAGCTTGTCTTACATCAGGCCGACGTTTCCTCAGTTCCACTAAGTTCAGCCAAACAGATACTGATATTCACGTTATATTACATTGCAAACAAATATATGTCCACCTAATTGATAATTCATAAGTTTAACATTAATTACAATGATTAAAAGGCATTATGCAACGTTTTAGAAAGGACGCAAAATTGTCATAGTTTTAACGGCTCAAGCCTTTAAGATTTAGCATTTCGAATTATCGCAATATACACAGCGTTGATCATAAAAAGAGCACACCCAATAATTATATTTTCTTTTAATTGCACTTTTTGGAATGATTCTATGTGTTTAACTTTAATAAAATTTCTTATGATAACTTACAAGTTAGAACTTGAACTTTTGTTTGGACGTAAATTCGACAATAAAAACTTTTATTTTCAAGTTTCCTTGTGTCAACGGCTCAATGAAATAACACATGTCAGCGGAGAATCCCATTTATAGTTGAAAATTGGAGTTTATTCTTAAGTGAGTACTGGAATAAGGCATTGTAAATATTATTTGTAATGTACATTTGATGTACATGGGACGAAACAAAAATTGTTCTTCGAAAAAAAGAAAAATAATTTTAAATGTTATTGAATGGACTACACATTTCTCAAATTTAGTGTCAACTAGGGTGTTCTAGAGAATTTGTTCAACACTATCGTAAACATATTGAAAAATTAAAACCACTGATGATAAAATTCGAAAGACACCACCAAGAAAAACTTCAATCAAGATGGATTGCCAAATTATTAGGATGTCTAAAAAAATGACTCTTAAGTCAAAGCATTTCGCCAGTCTATATCTATCCAATTTGAATGTGCTAGAGCCCATTGAAGCCTCTTTTTCCGATTTATTGCTTTTAGAAAAGGTTTTTGAATAGCTATTCTATCATTTAAGCCAACAGTTTTCAAGCGATGTCTTACAGTTCTTTCTGAAATAGTTTTATTATGAGCAGCATTAAAGTTAGATGTTATTTCTTAGGCTGTTAATCGTCTATTTCGTTTACATGAGAGTGTAATTGACTTGCCTTCAGCCTTTGATGTTTTGTAGGGACGTCCAGTTCTTTTCCTATCTTATTTGTACC
Organism: Hydra viridissima; assembly: GCF_058129835.1. Taxonomy (NCBI): domain Eukaryota; kingdom Metazoa; phylum Cnidaria; class Hydrozoa; order Anthoathecata; family Hydridae; genus Hydra; species Hydra viridissima. The sequence goes on along the minus strand of NW_028324308.1, from coordinate 6,484,628 downwards.
AGTACATTTAAACCGACGAATAGTATCACTCACTGTTGATTGAGGTATTTTCGACAATTTTTGAATATATCAAGTAGAACGACCATCATTTGCCAAAGCAACAATTGAAGAACGCGTTTCTAGAGATAAATTACATTTCTTTGACATTTTATATTATTTTCTAAAATTTTAGTCTAAAAATAACCAAAATGCACTTTTATAAACTGGAAATAAAAAAAAAAAGTTTATTCAGCTATATAAAATATTTACTAAATTAATTTATTAATCCAATATGTTATATTAACTTCAACGAAATTATGTTTTGATGACAAAAGAAAAGTTGAATTTTATTTACAAATTTTTTACTAAGTATGTTTGAGCATGTTTATAATTCAAAAACGAAGAAAAGCATAGATTTTGCATTTCAATATTAAAAACACATTAGCACATCTTAATTAAATTATTTTATGACTTAAAAAGAATTTTAAAATTTAATATCAATTATTATAGGTAAAAAACTTTAAGTGACCGGAAACTTTTGCCGGGCAGTGTATATTACATCATAATCATCCATATAACAAAAACGGTAAAAACACAAAAAGTTAAATTCCATTTAACGTTAATAGAGTAAATACAAAATAATGTTTATTCAAAATATTCTATACCTACAAACATTGTTTTTGTTGTAAATAGTGAATTCCCATGTACAAATTTGTATTTTAGTGACGCTACTTTTTTTACTCGGGTACAAGAAAAAAGAGTTCGAACAAAAAAACCTGATTCTAGTTTATTTTTTATATTAAAATTATCATTTTAGTTAATCGTAAAACTGTTCAGTTCCGTGTAGTTAAAATACTAGCATAACACTTATTGAATAGTTTGCCATTAAATTTAACGATTTTCTGTCCTTGGCAGTTCAAGATCAATTTTCATATGCTGGCCCTTAATCAACAAAATATTCTGAAATTATTTTAAATACATAAAAGTTATGAATTTTGATATACTTTAAAGAATTTCACAATTGGAGATTTTAGTCTACTGAAAATTAACAGGTGAGCCAAAAAAATGTTGTGAAAACATTTTCAATAAATGCAGCTGAATCCTTGTGCATTTTTAGGATGGTAAAACCTAAAAATAAACAAAGATTCAGCTGCATTTATTGAAAATATTTTATCTGGCATTAGATTTTTTTGTATCACCTACATTTCTCTCCCAAATTACTTCAACTGTATTTATAAATGGGGCAAATAGGCATAAAATAGGCAAACATAAAAACCTAAAAAAAAATGCTTAGCTAAACATGTACTTTTGTTTAATTACAGATTTTATCTAACTTTACTTTTCATTACAAAACTCATCACATTTATAGCAAAAACTGTTTGGAAAGTTTTTACAACCACAGCTAGCCATACTTAGAGTACATAGGCAAAGAGCTGAAAAAAGGCGTTATGTTGACTGAACAAAGAAGAACAAAGACCAGTACTAAATGTTCCATTAACCACCACTCTTTCAATCTAAATTCATTTAAATTTTCTGTATTTTTTTAGTATATTAAAATGTTCTTTTTTCGCATTTAATTTTTAACATAAGGCATTATTACTTTTGAACTCAGCACATACAAAATATAAAAATCATGTAAAGCTGTTGAAAACGTTTCTATTTGAAAATGTATTTTTGTATTTGTAAATAATGCATTTTTCGTTGAAGTTCAAAATATTAAAAAATGTGAAATGTTATTTTGTTTCAGTTATATTTATTTAAACACTTTCAAGTTCTTACCTTTCAAATAATTATGCATTAATAATAATTCCTAAAATTTTGGATAAATACAAATTTGTATTTTAGTTTATTTTATAAAAGTTAATACATTTTTTTGAATTCGTTTAAACTCAGATTGTTATTTTATCCGAAATAGATTATATTTTCTGTTTTTTTATTTCAACTCGTTTTTTCTCTCTTAAATTCATTTAATTTTTCATAAATTCATTTAATCTCTCATAAATTCATTTAACATGTTTAAAAATGTAATAAAAACCAATTGATAAGATTGATTGAAGTATTTAAAACTATTTTATCATCACATTTTTATACACGCTTTAGAATTTACAAAAATTGTGTAAATTATCTTGGTTTAAAGACCGAGTAATTCAGCCAAAAAAATTTTTTTTGACTGAAATATTTTTGAAACCAGATTTGTCAATAGATGAGAGCAGGCATTTTGTCCTGGACTTAATGCAGAGTGAGGTCCTCCAATATGACGTGATGGAAAAAAGTGCTATTTCAAGCTTCTTTTCAGAAAACTTTTGTTGATTATTATGTGTGTTTTTTTTTTGTAAAAAGATAAATTTAAAAAAATTTTTTTAAATAGTAAAGAAAACTTTTGCAAATTTTTTTCTTAGCTACAAAAAAATCAAAAAAATATATATAATATAAATAATCAAAAAAAAAATATTTCAAGAGGCGTAGTAACCAGAAAACTACCCTCCTCCTTAGTTTTCAGCAGTCCCTTGGGTCCAGAGACCCATCAAAATAAGTTGATCCGGGCTAAATTTATCCTCTTGATGGCCCTGCTTAAAACTTGTAAAACATCTTAAGACATTTTATCGTTATGTTGGTTTATGATTGCAATGGCAAATGCATGTTAAAAACAGATTTTATTTACGTCTGATACCATCATCTCTACTGTTTGTTTATAAATGAGTTTATCTTTTTATAAATGGAGTACCCTGTGGAGCTATCAAACCCAGTTTTATATTTTAGTGTAAAGCAACAGTACCTTAACAGTTGTTTTTCATTCTACCCCTATTTTACTTAAAAGTGTTGTGTACTAAATTAGGTTTATATTGATAATTATAGTGTTAATTTATTTATGAATGTTTGATTTCTAAATACCTCTCAAAAGCAGCCGGCAGATATATATTGCAATATATATTTTAATTCTTAACCTTAATGCAGAGCTGAGTCAATAAAAAACTTATGCAAACCAAAAAACTTTTATAAAGACGAAGATTTTAACAATAAATTTAAACGAAAGTTAATTGCGTTGTTGTTTACTATATTACTATAATAAACTTTTTGGGTTGAATAGGACCTATAATTATAATTAAAAATAAAATATAAACATAGTTATAAACTATATTGTATATATCTATAATAATTGTATATTTATAATAATGTATACATTTATATTAATTTTTGCATTTGATATTTAGAAAAAAAAATTAAAATGTAAAAAAAATTAAATGTATGTTAAGCATGTTTTTTTAAATCATAGAACAACATCGTAATTCAAGGGTCTCAGCAAATATTGAAGGAAGGTATAACTGTCTCATTCAAGTTGTCAATTCGAAAATACTGAAATTTAAACGAAGGAAGCTCCCTTTCTTTTAAAAGAAGGTTGACATATTTATAAATGCTGAGTTATCACATCTACTCTTTTCCATTCAAAAATCGTTTAAACGAATTCTGAGGGATTTATTCAAATGATCTAGTCAAATTGTTTTTAAACTCCACTGGTGCAAAATAATTATTTAGATTGTAATAAACAACAATCCCATCAACGTCGACAAGTAACGCACAAGAATAGATGTTATATTAAACTTAAAATGTATACAAGTTTAGGTATTCGATCTTCGGTATCCGCAGACTTTTAGGTGTAAGTTGCAGAAACATTATTATGCAATCTTCTAACATCTTTTAATTTAAACTTCTTACACTTTCAATCTAACAATTTAATATATTATATAATAAACCCATGCTTTAGTATTTTAATATATTATATAATAAACCCATGCTTTAGTATTTTTATATACTTTTGTGTAAAAAAATCAATATTTAATTATTTACAGGATCCAAATAAGAAGTTACCCCTTTTCAGAGTCCAGGGACTATGCAAAGGGTAACTGCTTGCTTGCCATCCTTCCCGTAGTAATTTTTATTATCAAGCTTAGTTTTTTTTCCTGTTTCACCATTTTCAAATTTATAAATTTAAAAAAAGGACAAAATAATTTACATATAACTTTTAAAAAAAACAGCTTAAAACATTTTTTTTCAATTCGACTTAAGCTATTTACAAAAGTTTCTATAGATAACTTTAGTAAACAGCTTAAACATACGAGGATTAATTAAACTTAATATTCTATGTATCCAACCGCTTTCATTTTACTCCATGTTACATGAAAGGGTATTTATGCATATTCAGCTTCTTCTTTTGAGCAATACGCATACGCCATTATTGTTTATGCATATGAGGATTAACTATTTCTACTGAAAGAATTTCAATTTAAGTTTACTGAAATCAAAATTTACAGAAATTGCTATTTCTAATTTAGAAAAACAGAATCCAAGAAGTACTAGATATATATTTTCTCTTCAGACCGCGTAAAATATGATGTAATTTGTACAAAGGTGTTTTTCTTCATGCAGATGTAAAAGCACTGCAATGTGCCTTAAACGAAAAATAATTCTTTTGAGGTTACTGCCGGTATAAAATTTTAAAAACTTTAGGAAGTCAGCTTATTTTCAAAAACTGTTATGTTACATAGGTTAATTTTTACAAAGTCAATCTTAACAGCTCATTGGAACTATGTTAACTTTAGTATATTCTTAAAAAATCACTGCCTGGGTTGCAAGTTAGTAAACATGTTTAAAAAAGTGTATACATTTTTGAGAAGTAGTAGTTCTTTAAAGGTTGTTTAGTAAATGCAATTTTTGTTTAGGTTTTAATTTGTTATTTTAACTTCTGGATTACGATTATATGAATATGAACAGCTGCTGACAGCATTTCAATAATATGTGGTTGGTATTTATTAGATATCTATAGTTTTTTTAGTATAATATGATGGTAAAAGATTTGACGAGGAAACAAATGGAGCACTTTTTTCCAATTGCTTTAAATTGCTCTTATAAACTGAGGGTAAAGATTTACAAATTTCTAAATTACCAGATATAACTTGGTAGACGAAAAGAGTGACAATCAACAGTTACAGATGAAGCTGCCAATATGTAATTGTAAAAATATTTTTGTTGTTTTTAAAATATTCTACAGAATTTATTTCGTATACTTAGTTTTAAATATAAAATGTATATAAATATATTTTAAATATAAATAAATCTTTGAAACATGCTTTCAATTTTTGCATTTAGGGTATAGTTAAATGACATTTCCCTACTCCCCAACTATTTGAGCTAAGTCAAAAGTTAGAGATAACTTCATAAAAAATTCTTCATATACTGCCATGCAAATTTTTTCTAACATTACAAGAATTATTAGAAGTTGTTAGCAGAAGCAATAGTAGTAGTAGGTAATTATGGATTTAAATTGATTTTCAAATAGCTATCAAAAGATATAAGCAGGTATCTCTTAAAATCTGCTTCCATTTTAATATAGCATTTGTTGCAAATTATTTTCATAATCTTATAAGCAAATATCCTAATATGATTCCAGAATTTTGGAAAAGTGCCTTTTACAATCATAATTGTTATCAAGTTTTGTTAATTAATCGCTCCAAAAACTAATTAATTTAGGGAATTTTTCACGATAATCATATCAAATTTACCTGAAGTTGTAATGAAAAACGTCAAATTGGGCCCAATTTTGATATACAGAAGCCTTCCTTATTTTGAGAAAGTATAAATATATATTCTCTAAATGTTCTTAATTTTTAAGCGGTAAAAGTTTTTTTTTCTTGTTAGTTTCAAAAAATTCCCAATTTTAATACAATTTCTATTTCAAAAAAATATTTGTAAGATGTTAACCAAGAGGTTGTAAAAAAACTTTTATCTACGTTGCGCTACATCCCTTTTCGGCTTCTGTAGTTGCTTGTTAAAGACCAACTTGATTTTGACTTTCGAGATTACATCATACGCATGCGCCGGTCTATCGACCCGAAACAGTCTGGAAACATTCAAGTAGCTGATGGCTAGAGAAATGAAAAGTTACATGTAGTTTACTAAGTCTTTCAAATTTAACTATATTATTACTATGAATATATATGTATTTGAAAAAAGATTTTTCTGATTTGATTTTTTCAAATTATATTTTTAAAATGCATCAGTTGCTTTTAGAAATAAAGAAAAACTCTAAGCTTTCTAAAATTTACCAGCTTATTTTTTCTTTTAACTCCCTAACATAACTTTTTGTTTTAAGTAGATATCCTTCTTTAATTTTTCACTGAGGCTCAATTTTATTAACTAAATAAATGATCATTATGTTTTTTGAAAAATAATTGTTTTTGAGATAGAAAAATCTAACATAATTTCCCACATAACTATAAGAAATCCACAAGATAACTTGGCAAATAATTATTAACATTACATGCATATTACTAATGGCAGCTGCTTTTTTGCATAAAAAATTGTTTTTTTTTGAGCTAGTAAAAATTACTTTTTTCTTTTTTTAATTATATTTATGTGTTTTTATATATTGCTAAAGCTTACTATAACTGCTATGTGTGGAAAATAACATGAAGGGTTTTTTGCATTATTTTGTGTTAATCAATGTGATTAATTGCATGCCTACTATTGTCCTGGTAATATACTCAGACTCATACTTTGATGATTTTTTGCTATTCATACAATTATACATTCATAGATTTTATAAAAACAATAAAATTACAATGTATATTTAAGTAAAATAATTCATGTTTTATTTAGACATTGCAGATTAAAGTTGTAAATAAAAATCTATATAATTATATAAATATATATAATAATTCAACATGTCAAGATCCGGAACACCACAGAGGCCAAATGGAGCTCCACAAGGAAAGATACAACCTTTCAAACTTGTGTTATTGGGTATATATATATTTGTGTTTAAAACACTTATGTATATATAAAGTTAAATCATTAACTTCAGTGTGGTTTGATGTTAAAATTATTATCTTCACTGTATAAATTACACTAAAGATACTAAATTTATCTAATACCAACTATTTGTTAAATATGCTGTTTTTTTACATCATTTTAAGCTTGACTTAATATGTGTGCTATACATAATTAGTTTTAATTTGTGTGTGTGTGTGTGTGTGTGTGTGTGTGTGTGTGTGTGTGTGTGTGTGTGTGTGTGTGTGTGTAAACCTTGTTTTAAGTTTAATTTCTTTCAATTTGTTTTAACTTTACCTAATGAACCAGTTTTAATGATAAATTTTGACTATTACTTTTTGAATTAAAGCATTAATGTTGTATTTTAGGTGAGTCTGCTGTGGGCAAATCAAGTTTAGTTTTAAGGTTTGTTAAAGGTCAGTTTCATGAATACCAAGAAAGCACTATTGGTGGTAAGTAGAATAATCTTTTTATTGTTTTTTATAATAAAAAAATTTAATTCTTTAGGATTAATTTTATTTTAATTTAATTTTATCAGCTTGTTCTCAGAAATATTATTATTACTATTTTATTGTCATTTTATTTTTAAGATTTTCTTGCACATTTTCTATTTTTATTTTTCAGCTGCATTTCTAACACAAACAGTATGTTTTGATGATACTACAGTGAAGTTTGAAATATGGGATACTGCTGGACAAGAAAATATCTTTTCATAAAAATACTTCAGTTAAAATGCATACATACTTTTTTTTATGTATTTCAGTTAAATTACTCAGCAGTAAACTTATTCTTAAAAATTGATTTCAAAGTTTCCTAAAGATAAAATGGTTAGACTTTCTAAACTTATGGAGGATCTCTTATTTTCTTCCTGTTATGCTTCCTAGCATTTCTTAACTATCTTACCAAACAGCAAACTAAATTATCTGATATTTTGATACAGAATATAAATTAAAGAATTAATATTTTTGCTTAACACTTTAATTACGGTATCACAGTTTAGCACCCATGTATTATCGAGGCTCACAAGCTGCTATAGTTGTATATGACATCACAAATACAGTATATTATCTATTTCATATTATTTGATATAAAATTATCAGGATCTAGTATTATTATTTTTACTTAATTAAGCTTTTTTTTCTTTAAACAATGCTTTGTCTACTAAAGCATAAGTTTTATTATGCTTTAAAAAAGAAATTTTCAGTTTCCTATGAAATAACCTAAATGATCCTTAAAAAAATGATCATTAAAAAGTCATTAACTTACCTTTATTATTCATAACCTTTTGCATACCACATTCCTCCTGAAAATCCGTCAAATTCAGGTACTGATTGTTCAGGACTCTTACTGCTGATTGCTAACTCCTGATATGAAAATCTGGGTAGTATATGATAATTTATCTTTATCTTCAAAAAAAGCATTTAAACATTTGAAACTAAAATGTTTAAATTTAATTTTAGTTATCTCTTCATGATGTAACACATCAAAAACAGATTTATACTTACTATATTTTTGTATTTGCTACATCAGATTTATTTTTATTTTAAAACCTATAAAATTAAATTTAAATGTATAATTAAATTTAATTCAAAGAATATTAATTATAATAACACCAACACTTATATAATATCAGAGTTTATCTTTTATTATTAGTTTCATCCTTTAATTGCCATTCTTTAGTATTCAATATTAAGTAAAAGTAACCAATAATACTTGGTACTGACTGGTAGTTGTCAGTAGTAAGCAGTTATAATCATAACTGTAACTCCTGTGAATGCTAAAAAACAGTTAACAATATAGAAAATATTGATAACTTTTTAGTGTAAACTTTAAGTCACTTTTTTGACATTTTATTTTTTTTTTGAGGTTTGTTCATAAATGTCATAATTCACCTTCAGTAAAATTTGATTTTAAGTTTCTTTAAATTTTATTGTTAAACATTTACTATTTGCTGTTAAATAGTTATACTAGATGTAAAAATAATATTTAATTAAGATATTGTTTATTATAAATTACTTTTTGCAGTTATGTCTCTGCATAATAACTACAAAATAACTAACAGTTGTAAAAAGGCAGTAAAGTTCTCATTAAGAGTGCAACCAAATGATTTTTACAATTATTTTTACATCAAAATAATTTTTTTTAGATATTGTTTTAATTGTTTAAATATTGTTGGTTTTTTTTTACAATTTTATAAAATATTGGTTGAATATGATGAAATTCAACAGCCTTTAGTAATTAATTACCCAAAAACTATATTAAAATGTTTCTAATCTTTTTTTTACAATGAAGCTAACTAAATCATATAAATTATCTCAATCATTTAATTTGAAGGTAATTTCACCTGAAGTTTCTTGCTTTTCAATAAATAATTCATTTTATAATTGACCAATAACATTCAATGACTCATCACACAGGACAGTTTGGAGGAATCGCTTCATTTGTTACAAATTCTATGCCATTTTGTTCATACCATTCTAGTTACTTCTTAAAGTAGTAGGTTGTAGTTAAGTCAAAGTATTATGAGCATATAATTCTTTTTAAAAAATGGCATTCTTTAAGCAATTTTCTTTCAAAGATCTCTCAGCAACTGATATGATTTGCTTTTATGTAGCAAATGAATTGATTTTGTTTTATATTTATCTTTAAATTCTTTCTTTTCTCTACCTGCTTTTTTTTTTGTCAATAGATTTAGTCCCTTTATATTGTTTCAAAATAAATCTGAGAATTGAGCAACACCACTCAATTTTGAAATCTGTGACAAAGAAGAATTTTAAAGAAAAATTTCCAAAAGTTTTTTACATTTTTACACATGTGTACTCATTTTAACCTGATAACAATTATAACCAACATTTAACACAAATACAATCAAACAATAACGCATTAGGTTAATTGTGTAAAATAATCAGAAAAATCTGTTAAGTAGTTCTCAAATAATTAACATCTAAAGGTTGCCTGAGTTTCATAGAATACATTGTTATACTTTACACTTAAGCTTATGATGGTGCAATAGTTGAATAATTATGACTTAAATCTGCTATCTGCTTGTTCAAAACTTTATTGAAACACAAATGTGTGTAGGCTTAAAGTCAAAATAAATCTGCAATAATGCTGAGATAACTGTTTGTTGCATAGACCTTTGTGACCTTTGTGCCTAATTTTTGAGTAACATTTTCATACTGCTTTCATAGGACACTTTTTCAAGGGCAAAGAGTTGGGTTAAAGAATTGCATCGACAAGCTAGTGCAAATATTGTGATCTCACTAGCTGGAAATAAAGCTGATCTTGGAAACAAAAGAATGGTAGAATATGAGGTATTATTTTTATCTTTAAAATCCTGTAACTGACCTTTGAAAGTTGTTGGTTTTTTTGTTGTTGTTGTTGTTTTTTTAAGGATTGCTTTAAGCAAAATTTTAGTTAGATATATTTATTTAAAATTTATGAATTTTGGAATTTGTGATATAAAATAAAGAATAATAAATAGTATTGATTTCCAACATTTATTTTATTCTGTTTTAACCTAACAAATTAAATATTTGTAACAAAGTTAAATTTTGTTTGAATTTTCTATTATTTCAATAATTATTCTAATGAAGTTCCTGAAGATGTTAATGCAAATAGTGAATGTATAAAATTATAGATTTTAGAGTATTTAGCATTTAACATAAAGATTTATTTTTCCTTAGGAAGCTCACGCATACGCTGAAGAAAACGGTCTTTTATTTATGGAGACCTCTGCTAAAACTGCCAGCAATGTCAATGAACTCTTTTTAGCTATTGGTAAGTTTAAACAAAAATATTATTTTCTTTGCGATTGATCTTTTTTTTTTTTTTAAAAAAAAAAAAAAAGAATATTTTCTACGTTGCATTTTAGCCAAAAAGTTACCGAAAAATACTGATCAAGGCGGACCTGGTGGCGCATCACGTCGCGGGATTGAACTGACTGAAAATCCAGAACCACCTAAGTCTGGTTGTTGCAAATAACTTTGTGTATTTTTTGATTTCAAATTTATAAGAACTTAAGAGCTCCTCCAATTGTTAACTCCGATCTTTTTTGCTTTGTTTAACATTAATTTAGTTTTTTAACTCAGTTTTGACCTAGTAAATGAAATGCATTAATCAAGGCGTCCCTTTATTTTACCGCGAAGGATTTTCTACAAAGTTAGGCTTTAAAAAGTATCAATTTGCACACCTTTTCACTTATATTTGTGTAGTTTCCTTGATGCGCAATGTTGAGTTTATATTAATATCGCATTAATTACAGATTCTAAGCGTTTATGTATAAGGTTAGGTGGGTAGCCGCGAAAAAATCTTTTTTTTAATTTATTGTTATGTTACTATGTTTTATTAAAGCGATATTACCGGTATTATATTTCTCGATACCAAATTGTTGATCTTCGAATGTTTTGTATGAATTATTTCTTTTTGACATCCCCCTGTACAGTTAGTCCTTTTGTTTGCTTTACTAATCATGTCTTAAATGGTATTGAATCGTTTTTCAGATGAAAAATGCTTTTTCCAATAGTTTGAATGTGTTAATTTTTTTGGTCCCGTTTTGCGTGTTTCTTAATTGTTAATAATGATGGGAATATTTTTATTTGACAACTTGCCTTCAACTACTTCTAATTTCAAATTTTCATAAATGAGCAAAGACTTCTTTTGTTTTTTTCTTTTGAGTTTCTTGTTGAAGTAATTGAAGGTATTTGACTATTCAATTATTGATTGCTGCTTGTATAATTATGTTATACTTATCTATGTAATTAAGATAACTTTCTCAAATCGAAGAATATGCACGTTTTTTTATTGTAATTCTTTTTTTATCTCTAATCAAAGAAGTATGTGCCGGGTTTTTTTCTATAGTTGAAATAAATGGATCATGCTATTAAGCCTAGTCTAAGGTGAAACACAACCTGCTATTGCACAAAGCGAAAAGTATAGTTTTGCTTGACAAAATATTGGTTCTGTAAACTAAAATACCCAAATCTACCTCCTAAAATTTTAAGGAAATTATTAAATTTATTTTTATCGTCAATCAAAAAAAAAAAATTGCTCCTCTCCGCAGCTAATATATAAAACGCGACGGTGTGAGTGTGAACGTGGTTAATATATAAAACGCGACGGTGTGAGTGTGAACGTGGTTAATGTTAAAAACGCGACCGTGTGAATATGGATATAATTAATATATAAAATGTATATAAAATATATAAAATGCGACCGTGTGAATGTGGACGCAGTTCCTCGCCAGACACTTCCTAGCAAGTAAATTGATTAGCGTAGACGACTCTGCAAAAGGTAAACATTTATACAGAGAGTTTAGAAAAGTATTGTTTACCTAGGAATATGATGAAAGGCGTCACACGTTATTTATATATCTTTTCAATTGTGTTTTTGTGCTCATTAGATAAACATTAACATACTTCGATGGAAAAATATCATTAAATTGAGTTAATAATAAGCCGATCTACGTGGAACAGAAACGAACAAGCGTTTTTAAAATATTTCAAGTATGGGGATTCTACTAACAAAGGAGGCCGAAGCATAATGAAGCGGAAGAATCCACTTTGTCAAACTAGTATTGAAGGCAAACAGAAATCAAGGGCCTAATACGGCGTTCAAGTTTTGTGTATGATGGCGATAAATATTTAACACACCATAGTGGCAATAATATATTTGAAAAAAAAATTGTTCACTAGAAAGGGTTTGTATTTTCGAAACTACCATACCATGTACTGTTATAACATAGATTTTGAAAATATTCTGTCGACATTTAAAAAATAAAATAGGTTTAAACAGGCGGGGCAAAAGTTTTGGTGTTGCAATCTTTAAATTTTTTACATTCTTACTGGTGTTACAAAACTTTACAAGGTTGCAATATTTGAACTTGGTCACGATTTTCTACTAAACAAGAATTTTAAAGATGACTTTTACAACTATAAAAAATCTCACAACAATAAAAGAGTCTAAGTCTACTTGTTTTTCAAAAAGATCGGGAAGTTAAAAAAAGAACTGTGATATTGACCAGAATATATTAGTTCTTTTTTAAATTATCTAATCTAAGCACTAAACATTTTCCTAATGCACCTAAATATATAAAAGCTTTAGAAAAACTGTAAAAAGTTAATAAAAACAGCATTCTGAGCAAACTGTGTGTCTTTTTCAAGAGTGAAAGTCATCATTCTTACTAGAAAGCAACCATTTGTATTTGTGACATCTATCAAATTACTCGAACTACAATTACTCCAGAATCGACATCTTCTCTTTATGAGAGTGCAAGGGTGAGATGAACTTCATTGGCTTCATCTACTTTGCAGGAAAACAAACACAACTCATAACAATCTTGAAAAATATTTTTAGTTCTTAAATATTATTTTTTCGGCCAGTGTAACCAAAGTTTAGGTTTTCTAAGGCCCAAGCTACATGGTGTTCAATTAAAGTTGGAAAAAAAACTGCTTAAAACCAATCATGGGTTTGAAGATTTATTAAAATCATTGAAATTGAAAAAAGATAAGTGAATCAATTCTATAGCTAAATCCCTTAAATGTTTATAATCAGCCAAAGTTGCATCTCTTGGAAATACTTTGTTACCTGAATATGAATCAATCATTAATGAGTACAAAGAGGCTTAAAAAGCATGTATATTAAGGAATACTCGTCAAACATGGTTTAAGAGTATCCCTTAATGTGCATGCTCTTGTCAAGCATACATGTGAACTTTTTTCACTTATGCAAAACTCCTAACTAAATAAAGGATAGGGTTTTTGGTTCTAAACAGGCCTCTGAATCTGTTCGTTTTAACTTTAAACATTTTTAGAAGAATAGATGCAAAGTAAGCATGGGAATTTCGGCCTTCGAAATCGACGAAATTAAACGAAATTCGTGTTTCAATTTCGGATCGAAATTGAGAACGAAATTTCGATTTTTTGGATTGTTTAATTTCGCGAAAAAATTTCGTATAATTTCGGGTCATTGAAAGTAACGAAATTGACACGAAATTAAACATAAGTTTTAATTTCGAAATTCGTGAATTTGTAATGTTTAAAAATTTCGTCTTTCGAAATTCAATATAAATTTCGATACGAAATTGAAACATGAATTTCGTTTAATTTCGTCGATTTCGAAGGCCGAAATTCCCATGCTTAATGCAAAGTTTCCAGTAGCCTTAAAGATTTTCTGCAATGCCTGCTTAAAGCCATGGTTACAACTTCCGAAAAACCTTCTTTTAAACAGTTTTACTTTAAAATTAAAAAAGTATAACATGTATATATATCTTTCGGAAATTATCATTGACTCCAAATTTAATTAAATATATGTAAACATTTATTTATGTCAATTAAATCATTCTCTAACTGAAAAACAATTGAGTACCATACAATCAATTCCTAGATTTTCTGCTATTCAAGATTTTTTATTCAAGGCAATTTCCAGAAGTGGTGCAGAATTTTAACTTTGTTCATACTGATTCAAATAAAAGTGTTTAATAAAAAATCATTACGATCAAAGTCTGAGATAATATTTTTTTATGTTGATACTTCATTTTTTCAGAAGAAATTTCGATCAAGTTTATGATAATAGAGGATATTTTTTTTTTATTCCAGCCACACTTGGGGCTGGGTGACCGAATTTTCTGATTAATATTGTTCCCAGGTTTCGATCATCGTCGTTTTTTGTAATATATTTTTATTTGACACAATTATGAATAAAAAAATTTAAAGTTTGTACCATCTCTAGAAGTTACTTATCTTAAACACCAAAAATCTTGGACCTGTCTGTTAAAATCTATTTTATTTTTTTGGACGTTGATAGAATATTTTAAAAATCAAGGTTGTAACTGTCCATAGAATGTAAGTTTCGAAAATACAAACAGCTTCTGGTAGACATTTTTTAAAAATAAATTATTTCCGCTACGGTGTGTTAGGGGCTTGAAATTATTTACAAAAATCATATAGTGTTTGCTTTTTTAAAAGGCAGAACCTATAAAGCGACACTTATTTATTACAATTTTTTTCTGATTTTTCTTCATAGAAAAAACGCTTCTTTTATATTACACCTACAATTTTATCTAAGTGTTATATATTTCTATTCTACGTATACAGAATACACATGCGTTCTAGGGTTTTAAAAGTTCACCACATACTAAGCACGCCTGTCTTACTATTAATCACCAAAAAGAAAAAAAAAAAAAAAGCTTCCTATAAGAAATCGATTGAATGACAACGAATGATTTGTTTTTTGTAGCAAGTTATTTAGCTCATTTAAGTTTATCCTGTAAGCTGTTTAGTATTTAATTATTTCGTTATTTTACATATACTCGTTTTTTTATTTGGTCTAAATAAACTGTTTCAATGTATAATTCACTTTCAGTATCCTAGGTAAAAAAAAAAAAAAAAAGGAAGGGAGGTGGGGGAAGGGGGAGGCATTATTTTATTGCAGATCAAACCTTTGAACATTAAGATACAGATTTAGTTATTTTAATATGACCGAAATTAACTATATTTATAAAGTAAATGCGCAATAAAAGTTTCAACAAGATTTTAACCTTAACTTTTTGCAGGTCATATTGCTTAAAAAACTTGAATTTTTTTTATTGAATATAAAATTCTAGTATTTAAAAAAAATTTAATATAAAACGCATTGATAAGTAAACTATTGCTTTTATAAACAATCTGTTGTGATAACCTTGAGTCTTAATTGCCTGGTTAAAGTATGTATAATAAATATGCTATTAGAAATGTAATCAAAATAAAAATTAATGGCGTTGCTATTTAAATCTGCATTTCTAGAGAACTATTAAAAACAAGAAAATGGTATAAGAAATCTTTTCTGTTCTTACGCTACTTTCTGAAAGAAAATTGAACTTTTTTAAAAGTTAATGATTACACGAGAAAATGAGAGTCTGGGTCCTAGACGGCCGTGGATTTCAAAAGGAGTAATTGTTGATGAATTATCATCATTGGAGAAACTCCTATTCAGCATAACGAAGTTGTATTTCACTTAACAATATTCAAGCATTATAGATTCTGATTTTGGAAAGTTTAACTTTGGTCTTTTTTATTTTTATGATTTTGAACTTCGGAATATATAAACTAGATTTAGTATTATTCTAATACTTATAATAAGTATGTACTCTTTATCTTCATAGTTTAAGTTAATACATAACTCTTTTCGCATTTAACCATAAATGTTTTTAAAAATTAAGTTGAATCTTAAGCTATTGTAACTTCACTTGATTGACGAGGTTTACTCAATGGAATTTATGTCTCTGTAAATTTCCAAGGAAAGACATCTAGTTACCTATAACTAGATGTGTTGTTCCTTGTAAATTTACCAAATCCACATCTTCTACCATATCTACATCTTCTACCATATACTTTAGTTTTCTTAAATGTACAAAAAATGTAATAATACATCATAATTATATACTTGTATATAATCAATTTATATATATATATATATATATATATATATATATATATATATATATATATATATATATATATATATATATATATATTATTGATAAAAAAAGTTCTAGTTGATATGTTTTAAAATCAAAGTTTGTTTCCCTAACTAAAGGAAAATGCTTTTTGTTTGCAACATGTTCAAAAATGTATTATGATAAAAAGATACTTGGCAATGGTGCTATTAAGCATTTCTAATCCAATTTTTTAAAAACAAAAATATTGATAAAATTAGATAAGCACTAATGTGCACTAGTATTAAAATTGTGCTATAAATGTATAACTTCTTTTTTTTTTATCTTTTTTTTGTTTTAACACAATACAGAATTACAGAAAATGATATTAGTTAGAAAATTCTTAACCTTCTAAATTCAATGTGCCTAAATATTTTATTGTAAAGTAATTTTTTGGTGTGTGTCGTAAGATACATTTTTGTGCCAGTTCTTTTTCTTTGTAATTGCAGTTTATTTTTATTATTGTTATTGTTTTGTTTTGTTTTTAAATTAAAACAAGTATATCAAATAAGTGGAAAAGAGAAGGTCCTACAGTTGAGAAATAAATAGTAAGTTTAAAATATTTTGTTTCTTGCTATGATAATCTTGCTCGGAAAGTTATACTTAGCAGGAAAACTTTATCGATTTCTGTTTAATTGTCTTTCATCATTCGTATTAGATTTTTGTTTTGTTTGTAAACTAAATAAAATAACCAATAAATCTTGAGATTTAATCATAGAAAACAAGAAAATAATAGCTTTAGGTTACTGTTAATAAGTTACACTTTAAGTCAAAATACAACGCAAGTGAAATTTATGTACATTTTGTATTCAACTTCATATAGTAAAAAAAAGTGTTGCAAAGTAATTTTTAATTGTTGATTTTGACCCCCTAACAGTAATAACCATTTAATTCCTTCCAAGCTTCTTTTTAAGCAATGTTTACTCATCTGCATTCATTTTTTAAATATTTTTCTTTCTAAATATCTTTCTACAAAGAAAATTTACATTCTATTATTTAGAAAAAATTTTTTTTTAGTTATTTTGAGCGCTTTTATCATAATTTCTTTAATTAATTGTCAGTGTATACAAGTGATATTCCATGTGAAATAAATGCATTAGTGTAAATAAAAGAAATTAAACTGTTTTATATTTAAGATCATATAATGGATCTCAAATTTCGAGTACTGACATTGACTTTCATGTCTTTTGCCCTCACATTCTTGTTGATTTCAACAATGAGTACTGGATGGAGAATGGATTCAGAAAGCAGAATGATGGTTAATACTACAATAGGATTGTGGAGAATTTGTAGAGATATTATATTTGGTGCAACAGTTGACCATGATTGTTTGAGTTCACTTGCAAATCAAGCACCAAGTATGTGGTATTTATTTATATATTATTTAAAACATCTGATAGTTTGCAATCAAGATGCTTTATGTTTTAAGTGTTACTAAGTTAAGATAAAGTTTTGTTAAGGGAATTTATGGCTACAAAGTTCTATAATATCATTAGAAATTGTATTTTTTGTATTCATTTGATAGGTTGGTTCCAAGTTGTCCGTGCATTTATGATTATAGCTGTTTTGTTTAATATATTTGCTTTCTTAATTGGATTTAAAACTTTGGCTACTGCTCCTCCAGTTAAGCATCTTAATGATAAACCACCATCTACACCAATGATAATACCAGCCTTATTGATGTTCTTAGCAAGTATGATTTTTTTTCCTTTTTTTATGTTCTTTGACATACAAAAGGTTTTTAAATTTTATTTGTAAACCTAATTAGTTAATTTCAGATGTATTTGTATTGTAACTTTTAAAATGTGTATTGAAAAGTTATTTCAGTGTTGTAAACATACATCAGTAATTCTTGAAATTAATCAAGGTTTAATTTGATTATAAATTTTTCCAGCATTATTCTCACTCTTGGGTTTGGCCACATTTGGTGTGGCATCAGCCATGAAAGAAGCTCTTTATTTTCCTGAAAAACTGCCTCCCACATGGGCAAACAGTTGGGCACAGGTTTGCTCTTACTATAAATTATAATGTCAAAAACACTTTAACTAAATTAGATTTTTTTTTTAATCAGTTATTTAATACTATATATTATTTTAAAATATGTGTTATTTAAAAAGAATTCTAAAATATTTAAAATACTGAAATGTTTTTAAATGTATTAAGTTTTATTTTGAGGAGACTATCCATACCTAAATAACTCTGAAAAATGATTTTTATTTTTTTCCAAGTGATAAGAAAAAGATGTTTGATTTACACTTTGAAATTCTCTTCTCTATTTTTCTTGATGTATTTACTTCTATACATATTGTTTCATAAATAGCAGTAAAAAAAGAAAATAATAATAATCTGATAAAGATTTCTAGATAAACAGATTGAACTTAAGTAACTTTATAATAATTCCCTAAAGATACTAATGTCTGTCTATGGTGTTACTGATTATTATTACTTCTAATATATTATAGTATTTTCAAAATATCTTAACTCATTTTTGGACTTTTAGAATTAGAAACAGAATTTGATTTTTGGTGTTATTTATTAACATAACCATTGAGAAGAGCTTTTATTTATAGGTATGGGCAAAGTTGAACAGTTTACCTTCAGATCGACCTGATCTCAGAGAGATCGTTTTGAATTATGGGTATTCATTTGGGCTCGGATGGCTTGGTTTTATTTTGGCATTGTTGTCTGGTATCATAAATATAATTGCTAAATCGTAAAGTCGTCATATTTAAATGGAAGTCATAAAAACTATTTATAACGAGAGTTCTGGTATTTATACTGATCGTTTTCAAGCTGTCAATTATAAAACGTTTTTTTTTTATGCGCTAACGTGCGTCGGATGTTTTATGATACAGATTTTCGTTTTTACTGCGCTTTTGTTTGGAAATCTAATGACGTCCGTTTGTTAACTATTACGCTTTTGCACTGTGGCATTTACATCCTGATTTAATGATTGAGCTACTGTAAGGTCCGTTTCTTCTTAAATATGTGAATATTTATTGAGTCACAAATGAAACGGTTGCTCTGTGAAAGGTAGTATAAATATATCTTGGTTATTTTTTATAAAGGTGTAGGTTAATTTTGTTTGATATGTTAAAATGTTTGAACTTTGATACATTGAATATAGACATTTTCTAACGTAATTTATTTACTAAATATTTTGATATACTCCTGTGAAAAAAGTGACGTATTCAATTTTAAAAAGGCATTTCCTTTTATTGTAAATTTAGGAGAAGCATGTTTTTTTTTTTGTTTTTTTTTTATGATGTGTTTTTATCTACTTAAATATTCTTTTTGTATTGATTTTTTTTTAATTAGACGCTTCTGTTTATTCCAATGTAAATGGCTTTTGTACAATAATGCTTCGGATGATGATTTTGTTCCAAAATGTTTGATTATCTTCGATGTTCTAAGTAAAAATCAATCTTTTTATTAAATTTATAGATAATTTATAAACATGGATGTCCCTTAAGAGTAGTGGTGTGCTGGCTCTTATAATTGACCACTTTAGAGCAGAGTTTGAGACCCCGAAGAAAAATGGCTTCGGTTTCCATTTTTTTTAAGATAACGAATTCTAGTCTAAAATCTAAAAATAATAAATAAGCATAAAAATTCTGGTGATCATTTAATACAATAGTTAAATTGGAATTAAAATGGAAGAAATAGAATTAAATGGCTTAGGCTCTTCGTAAAATAAATTTTTTAAACAAAAGTTTCAAATTTGATCGTATCCTTCATACTTTTCATAGTTCTTAATCTTAAGCTACATTAGAATTTAGAGTAAAAATATGAAGCTAAATCCTAGATACTATTAGTAATGACTCTTAGAAACTAACTGGATCTAATTTTGAGAATTCCATTTTTATGAAAATTAAAAACTAATATCACTTTTTAAACTCAATAGTGGACCAGGGTTCATTTAAAATCGTTTAAACTCGTTTTAAATTTTATCTTCCAAATTAAATTATATTTCTTTTTATAATGATACTTTTATCTTACCTGCATAGTAGCTACACTATAAACAAAATTAAAATTTTTAATGTGTAACTTTTATATTTAAACTTTACTTCTTAAAAATAATAAGAAAAAACTCAAAATTAACTTATTCAGCTATAAGTTACAGTGTGTCCTTAAAAACAAATTGCCTTCCAAGCAAGTTTTCTTTCAAAAATAGAAAAATAGTTACTCTACGCTAACTTAAGTTCGGGTCAATGCAACAATTATACTTGCAACAACTTTCATAATATCAGGGTACAAGTTGAGTATTTGTCAAAAAGCAGCTCATTTTTGCTGACTTTTGGATATAAAATGAAGAAATTTTTTAAAATTCGTTGTTTTACTTTTCTCTGTCTAAAACAACTTTATAATGTTAAAAATGGACAATTTTTCTAGATTTGCGAGTGTATAATTTAATATCTTCTCGTACAAGTCACCAAATGTAGTCTTCTACCATACTTTCGTTGTAAGATCCCAATATGCAATAGCTTTTAACCAAGGTCTCAACGAAGTCCTCATAATTGTCAACCTTGTTATTGCCAAGAAACCTTTGTACCACACCAATAAAACTTTCACAGGCTTTCTTCTCCTTCCTTGTAAGCTTCTCTGGAAATTCTATTAACCTCTTAACTTATGGTCCAAGGAAGACACCAGCTTTCACCTTTACCTCTGATAATTTGGGAAAGAAGTCTTGAAGATGGTTTAAGGCCGTAGAGTCTTTGTCAAGACCTGTAACAAATTGCTTCATCATCCCTAATTTGATGTCTAATAGAGAGGAAATAAAATCTCTTGAGGATTCACCAAATGGCTCATATTGGACATTGTACCTTTCCACCAAGAACTCAGTCCTTTCAGGCCAGTCTTTTTTTTTTTGTATAGTGGATAGTGAGCATTTTTGCCAGCCACCACTTCAGCAAGATCATATTCTTCTTCACTGCCTTTAGTGTCTCTTAAGCTGATGGTTTTCTATTGTTATTTTGTATTGCTTTCACATGTTTTCTTTATTTTACCAAAGACGTTTTTGAAATGAAACCTTCGCCAAGATTCTTAGCTTACTAGAAAATTAATAGTACCTTGTATTATATTATGTAAAAGCCAAACTTTGAAATTCGTCATCCTGATCACAAAAAGTGAAGTTTCAGGACCGAAATTGTTTTCATTCATGTTGCTTAGTTACAAAGAACTGAGAAATTATAGTTTTGAACCCATTAATAAGAAAAAACCAAAACACTAAGGGGAGCAGTAACACCAACTTGCTAATTGCTCGGATCCAAAATGAGGTTTCCACAGAGTTCTTCATCTATAACTTTTTCAAAGTTAAACTCGTTATCCGAAGTGTTAGTAGAAGGAGATGAAATCCTCTCGATTTCTGCTACAGCTGTAATTTGTGGTCCTGGTTTCTTTATTCTGATAGCTATACCACATCTTACATCCTTTTCCTTGATTTTTTGTTCGTCCGTTAACATTTTTTAGATTTTCCACATTTCTCCACACACATTTAATAACCTAACTTGTGAACTTGCTTTATCAATAAGAACTGGTTTTAGCTTTAAATGCGTTTAATCATCCAATATATGCAACTCTCTCTCTCTCTCTCAAATATTGAGCTAGAGGAAACTGAAGAAAATGAATTTCTAATTTACTTTCTTCAGTTTCCTCTAGCTCAATATTTAATTTCCTAAGTGTGGTTATTATATTTGAGACATTATCTGTGACAATGCACAACACATGACGTTTTTCAACTTCATACTCTTCCAGAATATCTTTAACAAATTTATGAAGGTACTCGCTATTATACGTGTACAAGGTTTATTATTGGCATCGATAAATATTACATTTCCCCCAAGCAATTCGTTCTCAAACTTGTACGTCCATTTTTAAATATACAAAAAGCCTTTTTAATCAGTTTTTAAGAGCTGATTTTTCTCCTTCAGCTTTTTGTATTACCAGACATCGAACTACAGTGAGTTGCATAAACATAGAGTTAGTTGATTTTTAATATGATTTTTTTTATGTTTTTTTTTTTTAATTTAAAGCAAACAAAGTTAATAATTTAAATTGTTTTAAATTTTATTAATAGTGGTTTTATAAACTAAATTTAGAAAAAAAATTTTTTCAAAAAAAGAATTATAATAATACTTTTTTTAACAGTTGTATATATTTCTCATAAAATACTATTTTATGAGAAATATATACAACTGTTAAAAAAAAACAAACAAAAAACGGAAAAAAAATATAGTCAGGGTGCATTTTTATATTTTGTATGCGCACCACGAACTTTCACACATGCATGAACACGTCTAGGCATAGGATTCAACTAGTCGGATGCATAATTCTTTTGGAAATTCTTTCCAAAGCTTTTCTAAGGCCTGCTGTAATTGCGCAACATTGGCTATGCTCTCTTTGACCAATCTCTTGTCTATTCAAGCCCAAATGTACTCGATGGGGTTGAGATCTGTAGAACAAATTGACCAAGACATTACCGCTTTGTTTTTCCGATCAAGCCACTCTTTAACCGAGATTGCAGTGTGAGCCGTTGCGCCATCGCGCTGAAAAATCCATCGTCTTCCGTAAAAAGCTCTAGCTGTTGGCAAAAGTTTACTTTCGAGAGTCTCTTTGTAGTTGTACTGGTTAATTCTGCCGTTATAACTGTTGTATGATCATGTTCCTTTATGGGAGAAGCATCCCCATATTCCGACTGATCCTCCTCCGCCTTCTATCCTTGGTACACAAAAACGCTCTTTGAGCTTTTTACCAGCCAGCCTCTTGATGATTAATCTTGACTAGCGATTTGAAAGCTGAAACAGCTTTTCTGCCCATTTTTGTCTTTTTACTATACCAAATAACTACCAATGCGAATAACTCAAGATATGAAAATGATAACTTAGTTTTATTTTCGCAAGAATATTTATATAGTTCGAAAGAGATCAAACACCAAATTTTAGATTGCTCGGATAACATTTCGTTGAGATATTTCAACTTAAGTCGTTAGATGATTTTAGTTGACTCTATTTTTTTGCTACATTAGAAATACAAGTATGTTCTAATTAAATTAATAATTACTCAAGACTGGTTTGCCTAACGAGTTCGAATTATATACCATTTGGTAGAGAATCAATTAATTAAAACATGTAATACGGTTTTAATCGTATTAATTTGTTGGTTTCAAAGATTATTTTGAAAAAAAAAAATTTCCCATAAAAAAACTAGTGACTATATTTATGCAACCCACTGTATCGAACTTAACTTTTAATTTTTTGCCATTTTACCTAGTAAACCTAGCGTATCTGGCTTACAGAAGACAGAATGAGGAAAGGAATTTTTTACTACTAATTCAACGTATATCGTAAACTGAACTAATGTCACGACCAGCTGGTTGCTGCTGAAAAACTGGCAGAGGAACTGACAGAGCTAGATTTTTTTCTTTTGATTTTCTTCCTTTTTTGCATTTCTTCGAACCCTGCAGCGCAGCATGGGCCGAGACATATTGGAAAAATAAAGTAAACCTTTTATCTCAGCCCATCTATAAATTAAGAGGTAAATTAATAATATAGGTCTATAACTAATATTTAGGTTGTAACACAATTTCAAGTACAGGTCTCTGGGGTTTAAAAATACACAAAAATAAGGATCGATATGAAACCGTAGAGAATTAAAAACGCACATACTGTATGATCAAGAAGGGTCATAAGCTTTTTTTTTATTTATTTATATAGCAGATAAAAGCGTAAACAAAATAAATAAAACGAGACAGCTTTGTTACTTTTTTTCTGAAGGTTAACTATTTGTTTACTATCTTGATAATTCAGGTCTTCTTTCAGACTAAACGATTGCATTATTAAACAGAATGGAAACTGTTAATAGTTTCTGAATAGAAGCCTAAAATGCTTTAACAGCTTAACAGAAGCTCAAATGCGTACCTTTGTTTAACCTGCAATATTTTTAACGCTGCCCCAGTTAGACATTCCGCGCGAGATCAAAGCCACTAATTGACATTGAAATATCGTGAGCAAAATTGGATCATTCATATGGATCTAAGATTGGTCAACTTTAGGATTTTAAGATAATATAGGAGCGCTACCAAGGTCTTTGTGACAAACACATTAAAACACTGTTTAGTATCAATGATTATCGCCTCCCTCCTCCAACACACTTTTTTTGCATCAATCAAGTTTTTTAAAAGCTGCAAAATTATCCAGTTTATCGAAAATTTTTTTTAAAACGTTACAAAATTTATGTATTGTGAATCTTTGCAAAATGTGAGTCATAATTTTGTCTTACTCTTATTATCCATCGCACTCATTACGCATGCTCCATACAATAAATGGTTGGAGTTAAAAGGATTGTTCAAGTTAACAGGTGTTACAGTAACTTTCTTCGTGAATCCACGGTAACGCGTCCACTTTAAATTAGGTTCAGTCATTTAAATAGTATTTTTTTATGTGTATTTATAATAAATTTTTTGATTTATTTTTCCTTCCTTATTTAATTCTTTAAAATATTACGTGAAAAATGATTAAAACTGTTGTTCAGATCGCATTAACAATTTAAAATTTCCAATGATAAAAGTTTGTAAATTGTCTAAATTTTGTAAGAACCAAAAATATGACATTGCAAAAAATGTGCAGCTTTCAGAAAAATATCTGACAGCAAATTTTAATTTACCTCAAAGAAGGTAAGAATTCAACAAATATTTTTTTCCCCAGTGTAAATTATATGCTATATTTATATGCTAGATTTATATGCTAGATTTATATGCTATATCTATATGCCATATTTATATGCTATATTTATATACTATATTTATTGTTTTACAAAATATGGCTAACATTTATTTTTGCCAAACTTAAATTATACTTAAAAACAAATTTTTTTTTGTAAAAAATTCAAACATTATGAGAGAATTGAAAATATTTCCGTGGCAGAGCATTAAAAGTTTACGAACTCTATTTGAACATAAACTTTCAATTCAAAATAATAGAAAGGTCATTCAGGATCACCCACTTTCGGTTGGTTATTCTAAGAATATCGGGGTTTTCAATGATGCAAAAAAAATAAACGTTGGCTTTTCTTTTGAAGTTGTTGTACTAAAGTTTATGTGTTAAGTTTTAAAAAGTATATATATATATATATATATATATATATATATATATATATATATATATATATATATATATATATATATATATATATATATATATTTTTAATCAGTTGATAGTGATATATTTTGAAAATATGACTACATTTACTTTTTGAATTTTATGGTTCCAATTTTACGGAAGCAAAAAAGAAACTTTCATCGGGTAACACAGACCAACACATTTAATGTGGACTGTTCTGAAACTATTTTTTAGCAATTTTGGCGTGCTGAATTCAAAACTTTATATATTTTCTTGATTAGCTCTGGTATTCTTTCTATCGAATGCCTACTTCTGGCAAAATGTTTTAGCCCATTTTGACAATATGGGATTATCTTTTTGGAATAGTATTAGAACTGGTTATCTTTTATAATTGCTTATGTTTGTGGTTGCTATGTGTAATACACATTGTTGTTGTGTGGAATACACAACATTCTGTTAGAAAACAAGGAGTTTTTATTAAGTACCCCCGTGCTTTATCTTTTATAGAATAATACACTGACATACATTTTATAGACATACACTGAGCCATTGGGATAAAAAAGATTTACCAGTGAGGGAATATTTGACGTTTGGAGCAAGTAGTCTTGCGAGTGAACTATCAAAAGGAGTTTTCTGCATGTTAAGTTATTCTTAATGAAAAGTTTGTTAAAATATTGGAAGAAGATGGCGCATGCTTCCGATATATATTTTTAAATTGCGTAAATATAAAAAATTAAAAGATTGATATTTATGATGGTTCTAAAGTATGACAAAATGTTTCAAATTTTATGAATATTAATAAATTAGTTGCCTAGTCATTACAATTTGATTGTTAAAAGAATGCTAGAAAAATCCTAATTCATTGGTCCAAGAAAGAGCAGAAATCTTTATTTTTCAATAGACATTAAGGCAGATTTTCAAAAGTTTTGAGTAACGAGCAGAGAGAATGATTTCACCAGAAAATTGAGGTAACGGAAAAACATACCATGAAATTATTGCTTTTTCTATATTACAATTTCGGAATTTTGAAAAACTAGAGCTAATTATGAAAACCAGTTTTCAATTTAGTACTCCAGAATCATTTTAAATGAGTTTGGAAGTCTTACAAACTTCAAAGCTCCAATTTTTTTTTTTTTTGGTTTTTGTAATCGAAAGCATGAAAATACGTAACAATCAACGCAGTTTAGAGTGGACGATAATTTTTTTTGGTTGTTACCAGAACGGAAAATAAATTGAATCAACTTGGCAGAGTTGAAATGTGAGTTAGGAGGACATTAGTAAGTACAAACATTTAATTACATATTATAGTTTTTATACTTGTGTTCAGAATGTTCATGTTCAGAATGGTCAATACAGTGATTGATGTAAGATATCAAAACTAATTGAACTAAGAGACGATATTCTGAATAATAGTTTTATCAAACAAAACGCACAAAGCCTCCCTGTTTTTTCAAATCTGCAAAATACAGGAAAATATTTCAAATTATTTTATTGAGTTTTAAATGCAAAGAAACATTTACCAAAATGGCTAAAAACTAAAATTCTTTTTAAATATTTGGATTAGATGATGGTAGTGCTGCAGAACTTTGCAGAAACAAAACTACTTTGAAGTATGCTTTTCTACCTACAAAATCATTACACAAAAATTACCCAAAGTACTTAAAAAAAGTTATGCTAAAGAAAGAATCCAAGTGATTTTAGACGTTGGTACCAGTGAGAAAGTAATAATACTGGACATTAACCAAAACTCACCATCTAGTGCTAATGATAGTAGGTGAAAAAAGGTTCAGAATTAACAAATCATGAAAAACCAAAAGCCAAATTGCATACATAATATAATCTGTATGGTGTTTGATAACACAGCAACCAAGACGGACCACTTAAGTGCCGCATGTAATGACATCTAGTCAATTCTATAAAATAAACTGCAGACTAAGTATCATAGTCTCGGAACTCTTGTATGTATGATTCTACCATCAATGATACTTCGAAGTTGGTATCGGAAAAATGCGTCCTACCAAGAACGATGCCAATTCGGTATCAGTATCGTAGGATGGGTATTGTAAAAAATGACTGCTCTAGTGACTACACGATACCTTCCGTACCGAGACTCTGATGCTTATTGCAGACAGAAGTAAAGCAGCATCAAGTTCAATATAAGAAGCTTCTGAAACTTCTTTTCAAATACATTGGACCAGAACATTTAAAATTGCTTTTGGTACCAGCATAAGGTGATATTATTATGAATTTTTTTTTCTAAAACTTGTCAGGTTTAAAGCATCAGGAAACGAAGTACATAAAGATACAGAATAATTTGGCAATATACATAATTACATCAAAATTTCTTTAAATGTACTATATTTGCTTAGGCAAATAAAAAACAAAGATACATTTTTAACTTTGGTTGATATTTTACTTTGTAAACACTGGTGTTTATGTTGTCTTTCAAAAACTATTTATTCGTTATATCACATATGAAAACTCATAGGAATTTCTTTTGAAAAATTATTTATAAAACTTATATGAAAATTTAATGTCGAAATTTCCAACGTTTTTCTTTACACGCGATTATATGACAAAATAAGCAAATTGACAGTACAATGGTTACAGAATTGCCCATGATCATTAACGTATAAACGATTCTGAACCCTACGCATTTAGATATTTCCATCTATTTTCCATCGGTATTATAATTCTAGTTTAATGATAATAACTATTTCATATAATAAATAAAAACTGGTTTTCAAACGATGACATTACGAGTGAGAACGTTTTAAATATTTCCTAAGCCAATTGTTACGTCGAAAAGCTAATTGAAAGTTCTCCGGATATTATAAATAAAAGATTACACTTTTATAGCTCCACGGATTAAACGAATAATTGGTTTTTCTGTGCGAATCAGAAAAGTTTAAAATCTTTTAATATGTTGTTATGGAAGAAATAATATTTTATAGAAATTTTAAACTGATTAAGATTAATAATATTAAAATCATTACTTGCTGATCTGGCAGTCTGACGTGATCTATTTTATTTGTTCTTGAAGCCCGTTATAATATTACAATTAAAAACAACATAGATTTGATCGTTAAAACTTGCACTAAGAAAAAATTTATTTATTTTTTCGAATTGGAAAGGCAAAAATTCTGGATTTATTATTAATATCAAAGTCCAAAAACGGTTTTAAAAAACAGCGTAATATAAGTATACTTAACTGCGCTACTTATGACTGGAGCCGCGGAGTTTAGTTTGGGGGCATTTTTAACATAGGTCTGTAAATCAAACATGGAACTAAATCCAAAAAATTGTTTAGCACTGTATTTAAGTTAGAAAAGCCTCAGCTCACCCGATTCTGAATATGATATAATTTATATGTAAATACTATATATATATATATATATATATATATATATATATATATATATATATATATATATATATATATATATATATATATATATATATATATATATATATATATATATATATATATATATATATATATATATATATATATATATATATATATATATATAATGTTTAAAAACAGGTTCATTAGTAACTTCAGGTGTGGTGCGTAACTGTAAATTTTCCTTTCATTTTTTTTCCGAAAAAATTATAATTACATTTTTTTTCGGTTTACATTTTTAATGGTAAAAATTAGGCCATGACAAGCGGGAGTGCATGGTTTTAGTCTTTGCCTTATGAAACATATTATGAAACATAATGATTAGATGGACCTAAGTCCCTAATTATGTCTATTTCAATATAATTTGTTTTAAACCCAGTTAAATGCTATCATTTTTGGGTGCATAATCTTGGATCTTTATTCTTTACTGGTACCTTCGTAATCAAAAATCACGTTAAGCATTCATTTAGACTTTTATAGTGCAACACATTCATTTAGACTTATATAGAGTGCAACACATTCATTTAGACTTTTATACAGAGTGCAACACATTCATTTAGACTTTTATACAGAGTGCAACACATTATTTACTACACAACTATAAAATACCTATGAATTACAAAATTTGTAATTTTTCTATATACAAATTTTTTCTGTTATATATTAATTTTGATTTGCTTAACAAAAGAAGACACAATGTAATTGTTAATTCTAATTTGATTCTGATCGCGGACTTACTAAAAAAGTCACCGCCGCCGCCGACTCCTCCAATTCTGCGACAAGTCTAAGGCAGTTTCATTTGGATAACATAATATAATAATATAATGTAATGATAATTAAACGCATTCATGTTTTGTATGGTGCAATATTTCTAAATATTATTTTTATTCTTGCTATCATTGTTACAAATCTTTTTATAAAAAAAAAAACACCAATGTGAAGCTGAAATTTTTATACAAAAATCGAGACTGGCGACGTTAATAAGTATTGAAAATTAAACAATAAAACAAAAGAACCAAACATTCCTCAGTTAAAAGCAGCGCTTCACCGTCGTGTCACAGTAAAAGTTGTTAATATAAACTTGTTTTAAGATATCTATTTAGAACAGTTAGCCGTAAAACTTTTATAAACAGAAAACTGGCGTTTTGCAATTTTGCGTTACTTTTTATTGGCTTTTTTGCTTTTATTGACTTTTTGGAGTCGGTTGTTTGGTAAATTTTTAACATAAAATCTTTTTTCGTCAATTTTCAGAAATCGTTTATTTAAATAGCGAATACGAAGTTGAAGATACAACGACGTTGTAGGTTATTAGTTAATTTGTGTTATAAGTAGATGTTACGTTCTAGATACGAAAATATATCTTAGATTGAAAAAATGTCGTAAATTTAAAAC
This sequence comes from Hydra viridissima, assembly GCF_058129835.1. Lineage (NCBI taxonomy): Eukaryota > Metazoa > Cnidaria > Hydrozoa > Anthoathecata > Hydridae > Hydra > Hydra viridissima. Next base: position 6,454,438 of record NW_028324308.1, on the reverse strand, counting down.
GTTTAGAAAGAAAATTTAGAGAAATTTTTATTTGGAAGTCATCATAATTAAAAAACTGGTTCAAGAAATTGACACTTTTTTTTTATAAAATCCTTTCTCAGTTCTGGTAGCTGAAACTCTTGCTGTTTATGCACATAAACTGCAAAAAATTTCTTTATTCTAAGTTTACTTTTTACCTTTTCGGAAAAAGAAGCCCAACTTGATTTACAATTTTTACTTTTTGTATGTTATGAAACGCAAAAAATTGCTGCGAAAAAAATAGTAAAAATTAATTTTACTATTATAACTATTTATACCATTTTAGTTTATTAGAATTATAAACCATGTTAAAGTTGTAAAGGTTCTGGAGTAAAAATTAAAGTTTAAAATGTAAAAGATGTACATTTGCAACGCGATGATTGAAAAATCCGTTACTTTCTATTTTTTTTTAAAAATCGCGCAGAAGTGTGACGATCTAAAATATCCGTATTCATGAGTATAGATTCACGAGTATAGATTAGCTCTACGCTTTCAATCTTCATTCACATTTTATCGCAAGTGTGATTGAATGGGTTAACCAAAAAGTATAAAACTTTAGAATGATTTGCCATCTTTCAATAACTGATTCAAATCGTTCGACATGTTTAAATTGTGCGGGCATCAATACAACATTTTGTGAACAAGAGAACATATTCACTATTTATTTACGTAAAAGAAAATTTTTCTTCTAGGTTCTAAAAAAGAAATATACTTATAAATATATATATTTAAAAGATTCTGCGTTTTGCTCATCATGGAATGTCTCTTTCGATTCATTCAGTACATCACAGCACTTTTCATCTTGGGTTGTCTAGGGCTGGTAACCACTGCAGGAGCTTTAGATTATTGGTGGATTAGCGATTTGGGACTTCTCAAAAAGACAAATGGTATTAAAAAATTTGCTCTCATTTTCATTTTGATTTTTTACTAAAAAATTTGTAATTGTGGTAACTAAAAGATTTATTTGATATCAGCGATATTCGTTCAATGAGTTCTTTTTCGTTTATTTTTTTTCTATACTCTTACATTTTTATCATAGGATTGTGGAGAGAATGCATAAAAATGATAACAGAAGACACTTACACTTGTACGAGATATCCTAATCTTTTCGAGTTTTCTTCTCATAAAGGTAGTTTTGACATTTTATTTCAATACGAACTTAGCAACTGTTTTTGTTTTTGCGAACTAAAGTTGAAAGCTATTTATAAATAGCAGTTACCAAATATGCGGTTGCATAAGTGGGCTTATCTAGAGCTAAATGTTTTACAAGGGGTCATAGTCTCGCAAATAATTACAATTTTCAATATAATATTTTTCTATTTTAAAAAAATACCTGCCCATAGTCATGCTAATATAGCAATGCTATATAGTGTATTTAACGATTGGAATAATTGCGAACTTACATTTATAAAAGAATAAATCGGTGTTTTCCGAGAATGTCGACATTAAGATGAAATTACAATAATGGATTGAGATAAAAAGAAAAAAAAAAAACGAGAGGGGCCCAGTGGTAAATGCCGAATTTGCAGGCCTTTCTTTTTGCATATGGCGAGCAGTAATTTTATCTACATTTAACGAAAGGTTATTTCTCGTGTAATTAATCTTATAATTGATTTGGTTTTGTATATGATTCGTGTATAAAGCTACGTTCATAAAGTTCTGTTGCTCTTCTATTCCTTTCTTACTCTAATGTATATTTCTTAAGTACATATTTAATCACTGTAACCTCAATACAAGCTAAGATTGAACTTTTTCATTTTGTATTCCATAAAACAGGATACACTTTAGAACATAATTTTCTCCAATAGATTTATTTCGCACCATAATTATTTATTAAAAGATAATGATGTAGTTTTATCAATCGATCTGCAGCTGCGATTTATAGCGAACTATCGTTTTTTTTTTTTTTTTTTTTTTTTTTCTTTTTTACAGATATGGATATTTTGTTGTTGTCTCTCTGCGCATGTGCTGGCTTTATGAGTATAGCGTTTGTTAAACTTTTATGCAGCATTTGTCAAAAGTACCCATCAAAGTGTCTTATTCTTTTTGAAACTGTAGTGGCTTGTTTGGGAGGTATATTGAAAGATCGTTTTATCTTTTTTGCATTATATAAACATTTTTTTGTTTGTTTTTCTTTCGCTTTTATTGTAACTTTTTTACGCCAAAAAAAAAAAAAAAAAAATTAAACATTAAAATCTGTTTATTTAGCTTTTGCATGTGGCTTCGCATTGTTTTGGGGTTTGTATAAAGTTGAACGCAGTCCAATTACCACGTTAGGGTTTGTATTCTACTTGTTGTATGGAGCAATCGGACTTGCCGTACTTGCTTTGATATTCTCCATTGTGCTGCTCTGTATTCAAGCTCCAGGAGCATACAGAATAACAAAAAAAGATGACGAAATTATAATGCTTGCCCCGCGCTAAAAAGGAGGTATTTTTTTAAAGTTGCGAAGACGACAAAAATGAGAAATTTTTCAGTAGTATAGAAATTTGGACATTAAAAGGATTTACGAAGATCCAATTAAAAAGAATTGTTTTCGTCTCATGATTGAAGACTACCATATTTCAACTGATTAAGTCTATAAGCATAAAGAACCGATATGAACTGGTTACACACAAAAACGGTAAGCTTTAGCACCAAGTCAAAATGACAGGTTCTTTTTATTTGAGACTCTCAAATCAATGGCTTTTTCCTGCTATTTTGAAGTTTTATATAAGTTATGTGCGATATAAGTTATGTACGATATTGTGTTTGAGTTTTTCAAAAAAGTTACTTAAGTTATTGTTTATTTGTTCCTAGCTGGAAATCCTTTGCAAAAAAAACTTTATTCCTTTCAATAGTATTTTGAAATATTTTTTCTTAAAATGGATAATTTTATCTAATTATTGACTCATTTTAATTAAGTTTTATTTCCTCATGCACACTTCTCAATAAATACCAAACTACTGATTCGTAAATGATAGTAAAGAATGTTCTACATTTTATGTTTATATAGATTATTGCAATGGAAGTTAAACTTTTTCTGTTACTGAGTGTTAAAATGATGTTTTCTATTTTTAATTTAAGCTCGGATTAAAAATCTTTTCTAGGAACAATTAAAGAATATAAAACAAAAAGGTTCCGAGTTTCCTACAAAATATTAGAAATGATATACGGACAAGCGTTAAAAGTATCGGCTGGACATTCATATCAGATTGTGAAAGCTATGAAATAGTGAAAATTGCTGGTCTGAGTCCTATTAACGCTCACAACGTAGTTCTTTTTCCAAAATTTTACTGGACGTTGAGAACTATTCATAAATTCCATGAGCAAATCAGAATATTTTAATGTTTACTTTTAAAATATTTCTATTTGCTCATGGAATTTTTGAGTATTTAATAGTTTAAATGAAAATTTTAGATAACTTTATTGTACAAATTCAATATCTTTAAAAGTAGGAGCTAGACGATCGACAAGAGTACGCAATTTATGTATGTATGTATGTATGTATGTATGTATGTATGTATGTATGTATGTATGTATGTATGTATGTATGTATGTATGTATGTATGTATGTATGTATGTATGTGTGTGTGTGTATATGTATGTATGTATGTATATCTTTATATATGTATATTTACATATATATACATATACATACATAAATATATATAAGTATATATGTATATGTATGCAGTTGCTGTAGCATGTATAGCAATTTCGAGGTCTATGCTAGCCTCTGTAGGGCTAACATTTTAGAGAGAAAAGTGGGGTATAAGCAACTTTCATCTTAATTGTGTTTTATACCATATAATTATGATGATTTAGCTGTACTACAAAAATGTTCTATTAAAATATTGTCTTAAGGGATATAACATTAAAAATGCTTCTTTAACATATATTAGCCTTTTAAGCAACGAATAAAAACTTATACTATAATTTAAAGAAAATCTATTACAAAAAACAAAATTGTATTTGTTACCATTTTTATACAAATGTCTCATTTCGATTGTGCTTTCCAATCAAATTTAAGCGTTTTTTCTCTGGACTCCAATATATATTTATTACAAGTTTATGACACTTTTTATAGCCATATCTATTTTGTGATGCCTTTGTGACTTCTAAAAATTCCATAATGATCTGCTGTGATTGCCAGTTTATTGCAAACATGTTGTTAAAATCTTTCAATTTAGTATAAAATTTATCATTTCTTCTAAGCCCTGAAATTTTATTTAGAATGGATGCTTTTTCTATCAGTTTATTCACTCTTAAGAAAATTGTCTATTTCAATTGTTGGAAAACTGAATTTATGCCATACATTTTCAATTTCAGTGATAACTAATCGGTAACATTCATGAGAAGAATTTGACACTTTGCCGTTAGCATCTTCATTTCTATGTACATAATAGCAATATTTTATATATTGTGATGTGGTGCAACC
>NW_028324308.1:6352500-6445000 GCF_058129835.1 Hydra viridissima | reverse complement strand
TAGCGTAGTAATCTTTATTTATTAACTGCAATAAAAAATTACTAGAATAGATAAGGCCTTGCCACAACTATTTGTAAATCATATTAATTTACATGTAAATTCAAAAAAGGATTAGTCGTTTGTTTTCAAATTTTGAATGATTTTTAGGCTGCTCAGTTTGAGTGGGTGAAGAATAATTATCCACCTCTTTATGAAGATATCAAGTATCATGCTGGTACTAAACAATTTTTCCCTACAGGTGGAACATGGGTGGAAATGGTAATTTAATGATTTTCTAAAATAAATATTATAAATAGTTTATGGTACATCAATTCTTTTTGAAATTTTCTCCTTTTGCAAAGATTTTTGAAAAGAAATTAGTGTAATGTTATTTAAACATTTGAATTTAATATATTTTATGGTTTGTTAAATTATGTTAATTTATGTTATATATGTTAAATAAATTTAGGATGGAAACTTGCCAAGTGGTGAATCATTCATTAGACAATTTTTATATGGGCAGAAATTTTTTAAAAAAGAATTTGGAGGCTACTGTGATACTGTAATTAGTTTTTAAAATTTCACAAATGTTTTTTCTTTTAGTCTTTAGTTTCCTTTCTTTTTTCACACTGAAAAGTTTTTGTTGTTGTATAGTTATCGTTGTTGTTGGAAAATTGTTGTCATTTAGTTTGATTATAAGTTTAGTTAAAGTTTACTACATTTTGTCTTCACATTCATGATCTTATGTTGTCCCAATGTGCTTAAAAATGTAAAGCTTTAAATGAACTCATAAAAAAGATAAATAGTATTTTTGGTATTAACAAATTTGTTAATATGTTTTAATCTATTGTTATTCCTGTTTGTTTAATCTATGACAATGCTAAAAAAATTACTTAGTTTTTAATAAACAAAAATATAATTGTTGTTCTTAATTTCTTAAAGCATTAAGAGATTTGTTAATTTATTTGTTAAGTATTCAACAAGATTGTTTCTCTTTTCAATTTGCACTTTATTGCTTTAGTTTTGGCTTCCAGATACATTTGGTTATTCAGCACAGTTACCACAAATCATTAAGCAAGCTGGAATAAAAAACTTTCTTACTCAGAAATTGAGCTGGAACCTGATTAACAAGTTTCCTGTAAGTTTATTACTTTTGTTAATTTGCAATAATGCAAGTATAAATTCTGTCAATTCAGTTCCTTACCAAATTTCTAGTATCTAAAAAAAAAATTAGTTGCATTTATTTACTTTAAAACCATGTTAAATCTTATTTTGTAAGTTTTAATTTATCAGGAATAAAATAATTTACATATTTAGCATAGTTCTTTTATATGGCAAGGAATTGATGGATCAAAGTAAGTTTTAGTTATTATTGATAACTTTGTTGTTTTTTTTTGTTTATTTTTTTTTAAAGAAAATTTAGTTCAGTTTACTGTTTTTAAAATTCTTATGAGTTGTTAATGCTTTTCACCTTTAAAATATTTTAAGATGTCTTACACACTTTCCTCCTGCCGATACTTATGAGTCATCAGCTTCTTTTAAAGATGTAAGTTTGTCTCAATTATTATTCTCTTAAACTCTTAAAACTCTTAAAATGCTTTTAGTCTTTATAATATTTATTAGGTTTAATTTAAGGAAATTTTCAAATCCAGAATATGTAACCCTATATACATGAGGTTATGGTTAGGATTAAATGATTATTATTCAAATAACAAATGCATTTGAATGACAATTAAGTTTGCACTTGGGTTGCATTTGGAAAGTAGTTTTTAAGACTACACTCATTTAAATTTTTTTGAAGGCTGCATTCATTCAAGTTTTGTTTGAGTGATTTGTATTTAGATAACTTCTCTTATTCTATTCAAAGCTCTTTTCGCTTCTAGTAGTTGATCAAAATGATGATGTCTTATAAGTTCTCTCTTTTAAGAGCTAAAAAAAGTTTTTTTTACATTACTGATGCATGGAACCTTTTGGCTATGATATTGGTGTTCTATCAGAATTCATGCCTAAACGTTTGTCATGGTACTAAGTTTGATCTAAAGGGGAGGTAAAAAGAAACATTTTTGAATCAACCAACGTATAACAAGTTTAACTAGTTAATGAAAAGCTCTTGCAGGGCAATCCTTATTGCAGTAAAAGTAAAAGTATATTGTATACCTGAGCAACCAGTTTTTTTAATCACAACATGTGTCAATTGAAAACTACATAATGAATTTCCTCTAAACTTTAGAAAAGAAGTTGACTTTTAAGGCCTTTGCCGGCCACATAATATGGCTGTTGTACTCTCACTCAAAAGGTTTCATTCTTGTGACCTAGAAACAAGGAGTTTATGTTTTTAGGATCAAAAAATTTGTGTTATAAGCTTTTGTTCAACCCCTACAAATGTTTGAATGACTTAAATAAATAAACTACTGCCTTTTACTGTGCTGTAAAGAGTTGTTCAGAATCAAGGAGGGATAAGAATGAGTTTTCCTAATACCCACAATTGATTATGGGATGGTTAGTAAAGTAAGGGGATATGACAAATGATTAGCATGATTGTAAGGGAGAAGATGGTGTCAATAGTCAATTATAAAGTGATTATTTGAACAGTTCCTAAGCGATCACCAGAAAATCCTCTCTAATTTATGGATATAAAACAAAAGTCTTTTCATGTTGGCAGTTTAAGAAAGATATTTGTCTAGTTAAGATGTTAATAAGTTCTCCAGTAATACTAAATTATATTTATTAACTTAGTAATAAAGTCCTAAATATGATTTTTTTATTTAATTATTTTTTTAAGAGAATAGATTTCTAAAATAGTAAATATTTTATTTGTAATAAATTTTGCTATTATTGTTGTTAATATTATCACCATTACTATTATTCTCTTTTATCAACTTTTTAATCTTTTTTTAAGAAGTCAAAATTTAAGTTGGTTTATTGGATTTGATATAAATTTATTTGTTTAAATAAATAAAAAAAAAACAAACAAAAAAAAACGATTTTTTCTCTAAAAATTACACAATTATAAAGTTTTAATTATAGATTTTAAAATCCATGACTCAAAACAAAGATCAAGGAGTTGTTCATGATGCTATGTTGCTGTATGGTTTTGGGGATGGAGGTGGTGGGCCTACGTAAGAACAATAAAGAATAAATTTTGTAACTTTTTTAAAGTCTGATAAAACTGTTAATAAAGTTATTGTGAAATTTGTTGCATAATTTTATTTTAATATTAATTTCTTGATGACAGTGCAAGTTCATTGCCAGCACCAAACCATGAAATTAAAAATCAAATAGTATAAATTTTTTTTTTTTTTGTATACTTTTAGGGAAGATATGATTGAAAATATCGAAAGAATGAAAAACTTCAGTCAACCACGGTAATTTTTTCTTTTGCTACATGGATACAGTCCATCAAAAGATTTTTTATAACAGTTACTTACAAGTTTATTTTTATAACTAATACAATTAAAACTAATACAATTAAATTATCATTTACATCAAAAGTTATAACATTGATAAATGAAAAGTGTCATTGTTCAAAGTTTAAAGAAAATCACCATTAATCAGAAGTTGATTTAAATTAAATTAAAAAGATTGCAGTTACAACACATATATTGCATCTAATTTGTTAATTATTGAGATTTTTCTTGAACTTTTTAGTACGCATTTCATAAAACTATAAATTAATTTATTTATATAACTTAAGATATGAAGATTATTATAGTCTTTATACTTTAAATTATATAAATTTGAAGAACAGTTTGAAATGTTCAGTACATATTTCTTGGGAGGGTAAAAGTTGTGTATTGTTTCAAATAATTTACATGCTGAAAGTCTTTTGGGAATATTATGCATCACTAAAATATTCCAAAGACAATATTCTGATATTTATCTACTTTATCAAATATTCTGTATAAAACCTGTATTAAGCCATGATCACCATGCTCATTAATATTTTGCTTCTTAATTGAAAAGCTTAGTATTTAACTGGAAGATCATGCCTATTAGTTTGGATAAAAAGTTGATAACATTAATTTTAACTGTTTATAATTTATATTGGTATTTAATGGTAAATAATTTATGAGTGAAAATTACTCATTATTCACCTACTTCCCTTAATTATACTTTAGACCCAATTATTTACCATTTGGCTCTTTTATTTATTTAGTTCCCACATTTTAAATTATATAAATACAAAACTTCATAAAAGGTTTCATAATATTAAATAATAACAATCTTCTGTTTTATTTTTTAAATGTTGCTCATAGAGTTATTAACTCTAACCCTGCAACATTCTTTGAGCATCTAGAAAAGTGTCACAATAATCTCCAAACATGGGTGGGGGAATTATATTTGGAGCTCCATCAAGGAACTTTTACAACACAAGCATTAGTAAGCTTTAATTGTTTTTTAATGTGTTTTCAAATCACCAATTATTTCCTAGGGTGAAAATATTTCATTTATTTTTTACATTTAAATTTGAAAAAGTTTTTAAATAGACTTTGTGTTTAACTTAAAGAAATTGAAATTGAATTCATAAGTTGTTTTTATGAAGTTTTATGTTGTATACATTATATTTAATTGTCTTTAATCTTAAGGTTAAAAAAAAGAACAGACAATGTGAAGTCCTTTTACATAACTTGGAGTTTTTGCAGGTTTGGGCAAATCTGAAACACTCACGTAAATAAATTTCTTTGAGTTTTGTTAATAGCTACAAGCTTTATTTTTTTACTAATTGTGGTGCTAAGTTAATTGAAACAAATATCAAAGGATTTAATTTGTCTAAGTTTTACTTTTTATTCTTTGTTAAGAAAAAGTGGTGTGGAAAATTTGTAGAGTAAAAGCAGGTCTAGTTGAGCAGTTTTCAATTAAATTGAATTATTTTTTTCAGAAAAAGATTTTTGTATATTTTTGTATATGGATTTGTTAAGAAACATTACAAGAAGGGCTCTACAAGAAGAGATAAATTCTATTTTACAATTTTATTTATTTTTTAAGTTACAAGCATTTAAAGTAAAAAAAAAAAAATGTTCAATTATACATTGACTATGTTTTTAAGTAAATGTGTTAACTAGCCATACAATTAAGGTTATACAATTAATGTGTATAAAAAAATTAAATAGATTAATTAATACAGTTAACTAAAAAAGATGAAGGGGTAAAGTAAAAATTATCAGTCTCTACATTTTTTAATACAAAAGAACTCATTGCCAAGTATATATTTCTTTTGCAAGCATGCAAAGCACACCCAGCTTTGATATTTTAAATTTTTGCATGTAAACCATTGGTCATTTTCATTTGTTATATTTTCATTCCAACATTTTGAACACTTCTTGCATTTTCTTTATTTTGTTTAAATCTCCAATGTATGTTGCGTTTTTATTGCACCATTGAAGACAATTATGTCAAAATTCCAGACATTAGATACAGAGTATTCATTGATGTTTACTTCAAGAAAATGTGTCTTGCATATATTGAAATATTTATGTTATCTCCAATACAAGAAATAGTTCTCTTGCTAAAAATATGTTTCCAACATCTGATGAAAGTATAGCACCAAGCTTTGCCTGGTTTACCGTTCATAAATAAATTAGTTTGTTTCATGTGTTGCAAACAACTAGCAATATGCTTAAGTAATTGTTTGTGGGTTCTTTCGAAACCCCGATTAGCAAGTTTAACAAGCATTTCAATTAAGGTTAATTTAGTAAAAGTATTTAAAATGGTGACTATGCCAGTACTAATAGAGCTTGCAGGGTTTTTCATTTTAAATAATAAATTTGTCTTTGAAATACCATATATAAATGATGCTTTGTATATTGATAAGTTACCATATTTTATTTGTGCAATTGCGTCATTTAGTTACTTGTCAGTGTAATTCCTTATTTTTTTGTTTGCCATTATGTGCATCTTTCTTTATTAACTGAGATAGAGTAATTTAAGTTATCAATGACTCGTATTTATAGAAGGACTAGATGCATAATTAAGTTTTTTTAAATTGTGTGAGATAATTACTTAAGTATATAAAATAGATAATTAGTATGTTCAATTAAAATCTTTTTATTTCAGTTTTTTTTCATAACTTTCTTCTGGAACTAGAAAATTTAATTCTGAAAAAAGGATCATCTTCTGCAGAATTCTTACTACAAAACTACATTTTATGTTTACAGCTGAAGTTTTTTGTTTGCGAAACTGGGAAATCAGATAGTGAATAAAATTTAAAGGAATTTACTCATAGTAAATCATTTTAGCTCATGTTAAAATTTTTAAAATAAAAACCAAATAGTTTTATACCGTATGATAAAGTAAAAGTTTACAATAATGTAAAAAAAAAAAAAATTTCAAAAGGTTTTTCCCTTTAAAAGATAATTCATAAAAACTAAAAATACAAAAGCTGTGCAATTTTATGTTGTTGAATTTTTTACCCTGTTTTACTCGAGTCTATAAATGAATAATACTTCCAGAGAAACTCTTAAAAGCTAATTTGCTATTTATCAAAACTTAAGTGGAGGAAGCTCTAAACATATCTTACCCCTATTTACAACTTGTAGGGTATAATCAGTATTAATAGACATAAGACAAAGATCATAAGATTTTAAGCACCATTTCCTAAATTACTTTAAAGGAGAAATTAACAAAAGATCTGAATTTCTTTCTTTTAACTATCTTAACGCAATAAAATATTAAAAATTTTTTACTTTAGATAAAATCAACACTTGCTTGGCAAATATGACTGAAACTTTAAATAAGTGTTGGAAGAATGTGTTGTTAAATCAATTCCATGATGTTTTACCAGGGACTTCCATAGGATGCGTATGTTTATTTGTGAATATTTAAAGTTTTGCGTGCAGCCTGGTTTTGTTTTGTAGCAGGAGCATGAAAAATCTATTCACCTATAATTTAAAGTTTTGCGTGCAGCCTGGTTTTGTTTTGTAGCAGGAGCATGAAAAATCTATTCACTTATAATTTAAAGTTTTGCGTGCAGCCTGGTTTTGTTTTGTAGCAGGAGCATGAAAAATCTATTTACCTATAATTTAAAGTTTTGCATGCAGCCTGGTTTTGTTTTGTAGCAGGAGCATGAAAAATCTATTTACCTATAATTTAATAATCAAAGAAATTTTTAGATTGAAGTGCAGATACTAAAAACATTTCGTATACTAATATTATAAGTTTTTATTGTTATTCACCTCTTCAGTGTATCTTTGAGTTCATGTAAGTCTAATGTGTAAAAATGTACATTTAACATATCCAGTTTAATGAATTTTTAAATTTTACTGGAAATCTTAAGTGTAAGAATTGAGTAAAAGTTATTTAATATTTTATTTTAAAAAATCTTTAAGTTTTTAAAATAACAGAAGAAAGTGAATGTCATATAACACAAAAGAATAAAATGATTTTTGTTTGTGGAAATATTTATTAATTATACCATTTCAAGCTGTTTGCAGCAGCAAATCATAATTATTGTTTTTTTTATCTACAAAGTTGGGTTTGTTCTATACAAACCCACTTTTGTAAAAATATTTAAGAAAAAGGTCATTTAAAAATACTAGTTTTGAGTTACCATCTGAAGAAATGAGTATTAAAAACTGAATATTACGGTACCCTTCTTAGGGTACCGTAAATACCATACATTATTAGTAAAAAATAGCATGCAAAATGTAAATGTTTCTGTTATTTTTGTATTAGTTAAATATGTTTTCAATTTCAGGTTTATGAAGACACTGAAAAACTTTATGAAGGCTAGTTTTTTTACATTTCAAAATATTTATTTACATTTTATGTTAAATTGTAGCTCTTAAATTTTTTTGCTCTAACTTTTTACTGTAAGTATTAACAAAGTATATCATTATTTGCTTTTAGACTCTAAAATTTTATTATAGCAAGTAGATATTATAAATTTATCAATGAGTGAACATATTAAAAATAGGTCTTTTGGATGCATAAGTTAATCAATAGATGCAAATTAGTTCAATCAAATATGCTTTTTTTAGTTGTTTTTTCAAGTCGCCAACTGATTCCTCAATTATTAAAGGATATTTTAATTTTGGTATGTTATTTACTTCATGTGTTTTTTATTCTTTTTTTGTTTTATTAGTATCACTTATGTTTTGTTTTACATAACCTACATGATCTTTATGATAATTGTGTTCCTGGGTGTGAGAGTTGAGTTTTTACAAATCTATTTCTACTTACTCAAGAATGAAGATAACAACAGCAAACAAAGTGGTGACAGTAAGCAACATGTAGTTATCAATTACTGTTCATGGAAACGCAAGGAGTTGGTAATATTAGAACATTCATTAAACACCACCAAAAGTCAACTTGTTCACATGTTGAAAGGAGAGAAAAAATTTGCACAACTTGTTGAAGTCCCAAGTATGGGATTGTCCAATGTTTCATTTGTTTCACAGGAGGTTACTATTGAACAGGTCAGTTATATACATGACATAAAGTATAAGAAATTTAACTCTTGTTTGTAACCATATTAATGTAATAATGGAAATAAGTTTTCAGATTCTGTTTGTTAAATGACCTGATAAATTTCTGCATATTGTTTTGCTTAAGATAATGAGTAATTATTTTAAGTGGCAAACCGATTTTGATGGAGGATTGAAGTTGAAAAATGAACACTTGGAGGTTCATTTTAATACCATTGGTCAGATGACTAAATGTATTTTATTAAAAATGCAAAGGTTTGAAAATTTTATCAGTTTTTTTTGTTATAAAAAATTAATTCAATTAGCATTATTTTTGTAAACATTAAGCATAATTATCTTTTAACAGTGAATTTAATAGCTTTAGGATTTTGCATTTAGAGAGTGTTTGACTGCCAACAGCAATTGTTTTTGTTTGTATACTGACATTCCATTATACTGGGATGCATGGGATGTCATGCCATATAACCAGGAGACAAAGTATCTGCATATGACTAGATTCCTATTATGTCATTAAAATGAAACATTGCTTCATTCTGTTTCTTTGTTATGTTTTTTGTTGGTATTCTAAAATGTATAGTTGTTAATATTGTAAAGTTATGTAAGACTTTTTTCTCTTTAGAGAAATCTTAAATCTGTGCACTAAAATAGAAATTATTGATAAAGGACCATTAAGAGCTAGCTTCCAGGTAAGAATTATCTGAGTTGTTACTATCTTTATTATGATTTAGAATTACAGTATGTCTTTTTGTAATTTTTCTTGAAGCTTATTAAATTCTAAGCACATGGTCATAGTTCTAAGCACATAGTTGAAATCACCTCTCAATTTTCACCTTAACACATTAAAAATTAAAAATTTTTTATGACTTTATAAGAGTTCATTTGCTCACAAAAGAAGAAAGATTTGAAAGAGTTTTTTTTTTTCTCTTTCTCAAAATAAAAACTAAGTTGTAAAGTTACTTTGGTCTTCATTAATTTTTAGTATAGAATTCAAATAAGTGAGAAAAGTTCACTTACTCAACTGATATCATTAGATGCTGGATCTGATTTCATACGCTTTGACACAGAGGTATTTTAAGAAATTTTTTCATGCTGCGGGTATTTTGCATAATTGTTTGCTTAGGTTCAGTGGTTTCATGTTAAAGATATTTTCTTTTATAAATTTTCTTTTATAAATAAGTCGAATATTCTAATACTCTTATAAAATATTGGTAGTGAATAAATAAAAAGAAAATGAAAAAAAATATATTTTTTTATAGGTTGAATGGCATGAGAACAGAAAATTGCTGAAAACTGAATTTTTTTTAAATGTGCATGCAAATCAAGTAACATATGAAATACAAATGGGCCATGTTCAACGTCCAACTCATTACAATACATCTTGGGATTGGGCAAAACATGAGGTGGAAGCCTTTTTTTTTGCACACACTCTGATGAAAATTGTAGATGTCTTTTCTTATGTCAGTGTAGATGTCTCTTATTTTGATTTTTTCTTTACTCTGGATTTATAAACTTTTAGGTGTGTGGTCACAAATGGGTGGATATGTCAGAGTATAATTTTGGTGCAGCTCTTCTTAATGACTGTAAATATGGTTTTTCTGCATATGGAAACAACTTACAAATGTCACTGTAAGACTTTTTTTTTCTATTGTACTTAAATCTGTTTGTTATACTTTAACTAGTAGATTGTAATGTTTAGTCTTCGTTCTTCTAAAGCACCAGATGATAAAGCTGATATGGGTCATCATGAATTTTCCTATGCATTTATGCCACACATAGGTGAAAATACTTATTCAAATTTTTCTTTTTTCCTTTTTTTTCTTTTTTTATCTCAATCCCATTAAGCATAAAAAGAATATGTAAAAATGCTTCAAATTATTTTCAGGTTGCTTTCAGGATGCAAATGTCATCAGGAGAGCTTACGAATTCAACAATCCTTTGGAGTGTGTTGCACAACAAAGTATTTATTTAATTAACCATAACAATATTCTTTAAAATACAAAGCACAGTAAGTCAGCAGTTTAAACAAATGACTTTTTTTTTTTTTTTTAAAGAGAATGAAAATGTTCTTTAACTATGCTGAGTAAATATTGTTATGAAGAAAAATGTTTATTAACTTGTTATTAAGAAATATTTTTATTAACTTTTATTTAGCTGAGATCATATCTTTATCACTGTTCTTAGTAGATAATCCAGCTGTCATACTAGAAACTGTGAAAATGGTTTGATATTTTCTTTTTCTTTCTTTATAAACGTTTTGTGTGCTTGTGAACTAGTTTTAATAGTTGTTTTGTAAATGTAAAATGTAACTCAATTAAGTGTTTATGATTTTTATTGACTGCATTCTACTTTAGTGTGAAGACAAATCTGGAGCTGTTATTTTAAGGTTTTATGAATCCTTTGGTGGGAAAGCAAAAGCTACAGTGGTTTCTTACTACCCTATGTCTAGTATATCCAGGTTTGTCAAATGATAAATATCTAATATTATAAAGAAACTTTTTTCCTCAGGAATTATTTTAACTTTATCTCAAAATCTCTTCTGAAACTTTAAATTAACTACATTTGTTAAAAACATTAAATCAAATCTACATTTTTCTCTATTTAAATCATTATAAAAAATGTTTGTTGACCTTGTGAATTATGGAACCTGATGAAGGACCAAGAAATAAAAATCATGATAAAAATTAACAACAAAAATCAAGATAAAATTAATTGTTAAATGAAAAAGTGGTTAAAGAAACAAAAGATGGTTTTTCAAATGTTAAACTCAGTTTCTATGGTAAACACTTTATTTGGTTTAAACCTTCTCAAGCACCAACAGGCAGATTTCCATGGAAACTTTTCAAATGAATTTTCAAAAAATACCATTACATTGCAACCAATCATGAAAACATTGAACTAAATTTGGAACATTTTCATTGCTCTACGTTGTTCTATCTTTGTTTATCTAAGGTTTTTAAAAATCATTTTATCAGACCCAGCTAGACATGTTCATTACTCCATTAAATACTTGATCAGCTGCTACTTTCTTTCATAGTATTCTTTTACATTTTGCTGTTCTATCCCAAAAACAAAGATAAGTTTTTTTATATTCCTATTTCGGTATCAAAACAAAGTAAAACATCTTTAAATCTACAATCATGATCCCCTCAGGAAATAACCCTTTGGGTTAGCATCTCTGATAACTCTTTGAATAGATCTAAATCACTAACCAAGTTACTTAATTTGTTAAACTAATAGTATTCCAAATCCCATTCTGTTTCATTTATTGTCATTTTTATCCTTCCATTCTTGTCCTTCCATTCTTGTCCTTCCATTCTTGTCCTTCCATTCATGTCCTTCCATTCTTGTCCTTCATATTTGTTAAACTGACTTGCCATTTCAGATATATATGGCCTAAGAAGGCTATAACCCCAACTTGATGTTTCAGAGAAACCCTTTGGAGGGAGTGATATATACACACCCCTGATATCAAACTGAGATGAAGATATTTTGTCTGAGAACAAAAAAATCAATTATTAAATTTTCATTTTATTAAATATAATCTGTAAATGACAGATTTTTATATATTGCATTTTTCACAGTATTAGTTATGTTTTTCTAAAAATGAATTCTGAAATCATCCTTTGATCTGATAATAGACACATGACATGAAATTTTTCAGTCTATAATGCATCTTTCTAATAACAATGACAAACACAAATGAATATAACATTTATGTTGTATATTTCTGTTATTTCTATTGCAATTTACAAATGTTTACTATTGTAGTCCATAACATAGAGTTGCAGCTATTTCCCATATTCAGAATAGATATTTGCTCTTTTGTATCTCTCCCAGTGAGAATGAAAGCTGTGATGCAGAGATTCAGTTGCCTGTTCACTGAACTTACCAAGAGGCTCTTTTTGTTTTTCAATGAATTGTGCAATGTTATAGAACACAACATGAACTTTGGGAGTCATACTTACCCTTTCCAAGGCTGTAAATGAGCTCTCAAATTCATTAATTATTTGGACATAGTTCTCATCAAGAGATGTTCCAAAAAAGGAAGAAACAACTTTTCCGAAATTTCTTATTGTGTCAATTATACAAAAAATTTGGTAAGCACAATTCTGTTCAGCAAGCCTTTGAAGCATATCAATGTTTTTCAGTAGTTTGTGGCAGTCATTTCCTGCAAAGTGACTTCCATGAAAAAGCTGAATTTCGATGTATAAAGATTCCTACAATTTTCCAATTTTTGTGAGTGTCACACCATGTGCATGGGTGACTATTTGCATGTGACTGCAAACCACAAAGAATGTTTGCCAATTTCAAGTCAAATGACACAACAAATGGAACATTTTCAGGACAGATCAAAATTGAAAGTTTCTTGACATTATCATAATTTTCTGGTACATCTTCAACAACTGCAACATGAAGTTGTTGTTTCACACTGCTATCTGCTGCAGTTTGGCAAGTCAAGGTCCTTTTGCTGGGTGAGCATGGAATAGGACTATTCGTATTGAGCTCTTGAATGCCTAGACTAATTTTGAAAAAGTCACCACCACCATCCAAACCCAGCTTGATGAGATGTTCTAAGTATATTTGTCTCTGTGTCAAGATCGCATTTTGAATCTATGTAAGGTTTTTACAGTGTACAACAATCTGTTGCCTTGCTTTTGTTTGATCCAGGGAAATATCAATTGCACTCTGAGAAAAATAATTGGTAAGTTGACTTCCAAGTTTCAAACTTTGCTCTATAATTTGGTTCAACAATTGGTGATTTTTTAATTTGGTTCAGAGTGGCGGCAAGTTTTTTAATGCCTGAATTAGACAACCCTGTGTTTGACTGTCCTCTGCTGTCAACTTTGGCTTAAAACCAAAAAAGATTTTTTAGCAAAAAGGACCTAGAATTGCATTGAAGTATTTTTGTAATGAATAATGGACATATTTAAAATATTAGTTGTGTTTTCTAAAACTAGGAGTTTGAAAGAATAAAAAAACTATTAAGTTACTGTCAAAAAGTAAGTTCAAAATATTCACTTGTAGTTAACAAATGCTGATAATTAAATTAGATAGTTAAATGATATGAAATATGAAAACTTCAACTAACTAATGCTGATTTCTAACAAATTCAGAAAAGTAAATATTTTTGAAAGGTTTCTTTAACTGATAGGGACTTGTTACACCTAGACCTATATTACTTCTTTTATTTCCAGTATTAAAACAAATAATTTGTTTTGAAGGAAAAATAAATGTTAGCCAAAATTAATGTTCTCTATTTTTCTCAAATCCATCTCATAAAATATTGCAAAGTAATATTAGCTCATAAAATATTTACTTAAAAGTTTACCTTGTCTAAGTGGAAGAGGTCTTCTACCTTTTGCCTATGTGACTCTGATAGTGCCATGTGGTCAACCATCTTTAGAAGTGATTACAGAAGATACAATTTGTTCACCTACTGTGGGGTCAGCTGAAGCAAGTTGGAGCATGTTTTCTCTGAAGTTATATTGAGTGCAATTGTGTATCAATCTTTTTCCAATTACTGTCAAGCAAAATGAGCATCGTCTTTCAACTTTTACAGGTTAAGATGTGTTCAACTTTTCCAAGGGGTGTTTTTTAATCAACTTTATATGGCCAATCTTCCATCATGAAAGTTAGTTTGACGCATATACTGCTTTTTAATTCTTTCAATCAGAAATAGTATAAGACTACGAGTACATTTTTTCATACAAAGCATACAAAGTCTTCCTGCAGTCATCATGTGATTTTATTGTATTTGGCAGTTTCAAACTTGTGAGTTTTGTTGTCATTTGATGTGCAAGCAAAATGAGCAACAGCAGTTCCCCAAATTTCGATAAAAACACAATTTTGAAAATTCTACTAACCACCAGAACAAAAATATTTATGTTTGATATAAATTAAAGTTCGATTTAAAAGATCTGATGGAAATTACTTATGCCATAAAAATGCATAAGTAAGAAGATGTAATTTATTCAATATGTGTAAATGAGAATTTAAAAAAAATAAAAAAAAATTTTGCAGACAAAAAACTTCATAAGTCATATTTCTATTATCAAATCAAAGGTAAAATTTCATAATTCAATAGAAAAAATTACTTATACTGTAAAAAAATTCAAAACATATGAAGCTATCGTTCAAACAATGTGTTAAAAAATGAGATTCTTAAAAATGATTTTTTTTTTCAGACGAAATAGTTCCATTTCAGTTTTTGCATTTTTGATATCAGAGATATAAATATATATAACTCCCTCCAAATGGTTTCTCCGGAATATCAAGTTGGGGTTATAGTCCTCTCGAGCTATATGTGCAGAAATTGATCTTTGTTATCATTATTAAAAATTACAAATAAAAATTGATATTAGTTCTTCCATTTCAAAGTTGCTGTAATAAACCTACTCAGGACGTGAAATTGTTGACGGAATATTGGAATGCAGGATCTTTTGCTTTTTTTTCTTGCCAAATTAATACTGACAAAGTCAAAAAAGCAACTGAACATTTGACCCTCCCCAAACCATAGAGATTGTAAAAGGGAATTCTTTTGTTTTTCCTTTTGTTCAGTCACGATGACTCTCTGCACAATTGATTTGGCCACGAAATTGAAGGTCGAAATAGGATTTACAGGCAATATTTTGTCTTTGACATGTAGTGTAGCATATAGATATAATAAAGTTCGTTAGGGCTATGTCGGCATCTGTGTCTATTTAAAATAAAAAAAGTAATAAGTATTTGTTTGTAATTTAATATACCAATTTACTTTACATTTAGCCATCCCCAAATGTGTTGTGGGATAAAATCATCTCATTTTGGAATTTAAAAAATCCTTTTAATTTTTTATTTAATTTTTAGATGTAATATTCTCGAAGATGACCTTGATTATGTCAGAGATAATCCTATACTAACCGACCAAAATACTTTTCAATTCGCATTGTCGCCGTTTGAAATACTTTCAATACGCTGTTACTTTGCTAAAACTTCCTGACAGGTGTCATTGATGAAGGTTTGATATTACTTTGTGTAGCACAGTCACACCGCTTACTGTCAATCCTAAACGTTCTGTGGCTTAAATAAAATGAAAGAAGCTTAAGCTTATTTTATTATCGGACATTTTTTACTAAGTCTCAATATCTAAAGTTTTTAACAACAAAATGTTTTTGTTTAATTTTTCAAAGACAAGTAGTATTCATTAGTTGTTTTTTACTAAATTTTTTTTTATTTGCTCGTACCTACAGCGCATGCCCTGGTATAGTAAAGGAACAATTACAGTCTATTGTTCACATGCAGTCCATCATTAAGAGCCCTGAGTGTCCATCCAATTCTTCTGTGCGAAATAAAAGGCGGTGCGAAATTTCGCAAAAAATCATGTTTCTGCAAATTAGTACATAAAAGTATAAAGAATATGTAAAAGATATAAGTAGAAGTGTAAAGAATATATAAAATTAGAAGTAAACGCCAAGTTATAGTATTGATAATTTAAATTATAAGATGAAAGGTGCAAAAAATTCTTACTCAAGTCTTGTTGTTTAAACTGATTAAAGGGATTGTTTCTTTTTTAAGATTGTTAGTTTTGCTTCTTTAAGAGCAATACAAAAGGTTTGATTGTACATTTAGCATGCTATAGCTTGTAATTTGATCAAATCCAGTGTTTCAAGAATTTTATTTTTGCACAAAATCATCTAGATAAAACCATGTGGATTAGTCGATAGAAATTTACTTTAGATTAGAAATCCTCTTGACAATTTCAATAAAATCTTATAATCTACCTCAATCTATATTTTTCCAAAATTTACTCAAAGCAATTGTCTTTTGTTAAATATTGGACCGATATTCAAGACTAGTTTTTAATTAAAAGTTTTCCAAAATTCGTTTTTTTTTCTGAAACTAAAGATTTCTGATTTTTGTTTTGGTAACAAGATTATTAGTTAAGTTTAGACAAAAGTTCAATAGTTTATTTAAGAAATTTGTAAAGAGGATTCTTAACATTTATCCTTAAGTAAAAAGTGTAATTTTCTCTTGATAACCCCAGTCTTAGTAAGTTAGGCCTAGGAGTAATGCTTAAGGGATTCAAAATGGAGTTTCCTATGAAAATTGAGATTTTAGAAAGTTGGCCTTCCAATATTGCTTCTTTACAAGGAGTTATTTAGAACAGTCTACGTATTCTGGCTTATTGATATAGAATCGTTTTGTTCTATATCATTATAATAATACTTTAAATGAAGGTTTTAAGACTGTCCTTTGTTATTTTTCTTTGTACACATCGTTTGTTTATTTCAAGTTTAATTTCCAAATTCGGTCCTAATCTGTCTTAGTGTATGTATGAATAAGTATGTATGAATAAGTGTGTATGTATGAATGTATCTATGAATGCATGCATGTATGTATTTATGTATGTATGTATGTATGTATGTATGTATGTATGTATGTATGTATGTATGTATGTATGTATGTATGTATGTATGTATGTACCAAATTATGAGTGATTATTGTTTTATAAGTTTATAAGTTTAACTCTTCAATATTTTTCCGCATCTTTAATTTTATATCTTCAAATTTGCAAGTTTTTAAAAAATCATCGGGTGTAAATAAATTTATACTGTCTTAATAAATTTATACAGACATGACGTATATACATAGATAAATACTATCAAGCGTTTTAAAGTAGCAAACCGACCGATAATAATATCCATATTTCTATTTATAATTTGTAATAAATTTGAAAAGCATGGAGTCGCGATAACTCAACAAAAATGACTAATTAGGTCAATCCTAATTAAATGAACGAGTTTCAGTCGTTATTTTGTTTTCAAAATCTAATGTTGCTTTTGCTTGTTTTGCTTCTTTTTCGATGTATGCTTTTCTTCAGCTTATTTTTTTTTAATGTAATTTGGAGAAGCGATTGCATGTGATAAAACTTGTTGGTGATTTTAAAATTATTTTTTTTACATCGTGGCATATCCCCACGGTGTACTCCCATGCATTTGGTTGTGGTAATGGTTAGGAAAATCCATAATTCCGTTTGAGGAAGAATGCCCACTACCTGTTGGGCCGTTTGTGTTTATGTTAACATAAGAGGGATAATGGTTCGTCGATCTAATGTAGCTGGATTGTTGCGACAGGTAGCTTGGCGCGTTATAAGGAACACTATTATTTGCACATGGGCTTAGGATGGGGGAAGTGGGATAGTTTCGAGAGTGAGAATTATCATATAGTGATGTTGATTTTGCTGGACGCCAAATAGAATTAATAGAAGAAGGTGTGGAAGTAGAACTTGTGTTGATACTTGACTTGTAACATGGACTTTCCGGTGAAGGTACCGATGTCTTTGGGCTTAACGAAGGAGCAGGTGAGCATGCATCCGGTTTCAAATCGCTATTTTCACTAGATATTGAATTCGAGGATGGTTTCTTTGATATCTTTTCTTTATCTTGTTTTGCTTTCTGTCGATGCTTTGCTCTTCGGTTTTTAAACCATACCTAAAAAAAGAAGTATCTTTAAAATAAAGATTAAAAAAAAGGTTTTTCTCACTGAAATGAGCTGAGGCAACAGCATTAAAACTCAGTATCGAGATGTAAATTTTCATAAAAAAGAAAGTCTTCTAATAAAGTTTAGATTTAGCCAAGTAATCTAATATTTTCCAAATTTTCCTTGTAGTTCTTCATTATAAACCTTCATTATACACCTTTGATAAATGTCATAGAATTACGCACATTTTATATACCACAATGACATTGAAACATACGATTTACTACGCAGGAAAAAGTTAAAACATTGAGGTGCTTTTTAACTTTTATGCGAATCAATTATAACGACATTTAAAAAATAAGTGGGAAAAAATAATCCCTTAAAAAAATTACTTAAAAAAATTTGTTAAAGCTTCTGAGTGTATTGTTTTTTATTTTAAAATTAGTTAATGACAACCCCCTGGGATGAAACACTATTCCAGTTGATAGCTATTTTGATTTAATATAAGTGTTAAGAGACTGATTAAGAACACGCATTTGTAATTGTTAGCCAAAATTAATGATTTTTCCTTATAAAATTATTTTCTATTAACATAGCTGTTTTAAAAAATATTTGTTTCGAAATTCACGGATAGAGTTAAAAACTAAAAAAACTTCATACTTGAACTCGTGACTCAGGCAGGTTAATCTTTCTTGCAGCTTCTTCTCTCATGAAAATATCAGGATAGTGCGTCTTTAGAAAAAGCTCTTCTAGAATTTCTAACTGAGACTTTGTAAATGTTGTTCTTTCGCGACGTTGTTTACGAGGAAATCCTAAAACAAAAACACGTTTTTCAGCGATCAGATAAAAAATAATAATAATAATAGAGTCAAAACATGGAGGACATACATTGTATAAATTTTATATCTGAATTTTTATAACTTTTAAGAGTAATGAAAGGCTACAGTTCATTTAAAGTTTGTACCATCGGTTAATTTTGGCAAAAACTTCGAATTTAGAAAAATGATAGCATAAGAAATAAGAAAATTTCATTAAATCTTTTTAAAACGTTCAGCCAATAAAAAAAAAATATCCTGACAGCATTTATGCCACAAAAGAATACAATTTAAGCAAATATAGATTACATACCGCAACTAGGAGCCAATGGGTAATGCAAATTCACATTTGGATGATAAGGAAATCCAGATGGCATCGAAGAGTATGATGGAATTCCATTATACGGAGAAGACCATCCCATATTGGAAAATTCACTAGAGTAGTTACGCGCCATAATTTTCTCTTTTTCTATAATGAAGCAAACTATTTAATTTCAATTACTTATATTTGTTTGCCACTTCTTTAAATATATATTGAAACATATACTTTGGATTAAAAAATGATAATGATAATAATAATAATAATAATAATAATAATAATAATAATAATAATAATAATAATAATAATAATAATAATAATAGGTACAAAATAAAAAAGCATCGTCGAAATAAAATTGAAAAGCTGTTTATCAGATGCATATTAGTAATAATAATTAAGAAAAGCAGCCATTGTTTTACAAATAATTTACAATGATTCTGAATTAGATGCCCATTCCTGTAGTTAAAAAAGAGACTTTGAAAATAAATTTGATCGAAGTGATAAATTTTTCGTGTTTTCATGGTATTGCACTACTTTTTATATAAAGATTTACTGAAATAAAATTCAAAATCTGCAACTGAAATTGCTCATCTAATGTGGAGTTCTTACCAATAGCCTAACGGAGATTAAACTTGACGTCACAAATATAGCAAAAGGTCTGTAATAAAAGAGCTAACTTTTAAACGTCCATTAAACGAATGAAACGTAAACCTGCCGACATTAGTGCATTTGTGTGTGGTGAGATAGCTATTACTGTAAATGTATATGTAACTAGCCACTTCCTGATTAAAGACAAATATATAAAGTATTTGGCGTCGTTTCCCTTCAGTTACACTCAAGTATGTCATATTTCAACTCAAGTTTAGCTGTTAACTGATTTACAAAACAAAACAAATATTTTGACTTGGAAAAATTTGTTTGTTTTTTTGTTGTGCAATTGATTTTCACTATTGTTTTCCATTATAAATATAACATATATAAAACATATATCTTAATACATATAAATTAAATATATGTATATTTAGATGTTCGGATTTTTTCTTCTTTTAATAGCAGCCGCCATTAACACTTGTTATTGCATTTTTCTTGGTTCAGTGGCAGCTGAGGCGCTACTAATTTCAAACTACACCTTCTTAATAAACTTAAAAGATCAGCTCTAAATATTTTAATTCCTTTGTATATTTATTTATTAAAAAAGAAGTTCCGAAAACCTTTAAGAACTTTACTAGAATTGTTTTTTTTTTCCCGATAAGCCTCCCGAGCTATTTCTCTGCAAAACTAACAAAACCAGCAGAAAGGTTTTGAACTTTGTCGGTGAAATTGGGGGGATGTTGTTGCCGGTAAGTACTTTGTTGCGTAAACTTTTTCGTCACAAATCGGATGAGGCGAAAATCCTTCTTCGCTTTTCAAAGGAAACAACATTTCAAATGTTAATAACATTGTAACTTTTTTTCAAACTCAATCATTTGGCCTTTTTTAAATTTATCTAAGGAAAAAAATGTGAACAAAATTTTTCCGAGCAAGAAATCTAACAGACTTGAAAAAATTTTTCCAGTTTTACTTCTTTTGTACCATTTTTTACTACTTTGTTTTTTTGTTTTTTTTTTGTTAAAGAGAAAGATGTAAATGAAATAAAAGAATTAGTATATTTACTATAAATATAAAAATGTCGGGTTACGATCTTTTAATGCGAAAAAAGCAATATTTTCCTATTCCAAACAAAGGGTGCTTACAACAAGCGTAAAATGCAACACTGAGCTTTGGCTGTCCAAACAATTTATAACCAGTTTTATCACAACCAGCTTATGATAAAACTGATAAGAACTGAGTGACGTATTTATGACATTATTGTATTCATTTTTTGTATTTGGAATATGCTTTGTAAACATAAAACCAAATAATTCTTTTTCTTGTACTTTGAGCATTTTAATCGCATCAATCGTATGCTATCATAACTAGTAATATATATATATATATATATATATATATATATATATATATATATATATATATATATATATATATATATATATATATATATATATATATATATATATATATATATATATATTGCCTTAGCTGCAGTTGCATGGGACTTACTTGATCTTTACAATACTTACAATACCAATCTTTGTAATGTTTTTTTATAAATACCCAAGTGTTTGTGATCTAAATATTGCCTTTTACATCGTTAACAGTGTGGTATAAATTTTTTATAACAGACTCCATGACAAACATTTATAGATTTTTAATCCAAATTTTGGAAAAAAGAGGTGGATCGCAAACATGCAAGAGTCACCGTGTAACCTTGAGCTAACAACAACATAATAACTCATCAACAAATATTGACACGAGGGCTGGAACCAGAATGTAACAAAAAATAACAAGAATGTTTAATAGAAAATAGTTTCGAAGATTTTGATTGCAAAAAAGAAGCCGATAAAAACTTAAATTTAAAAATTTTTATTTGGTTTTACTTTTTATTTTTTTAATAGTGTACGTCAACAAATGAAAATAAAATTTATACTATTTTTTGCTTACGTTTAAAACCTTTTTTTGTCAATGAATCCAAATTTATTTGTGTCTCCTTTTGTTGCAATCCTTCTCCCCCCTGCCGCCAGGCGATTCATTCAAAGCTTAAATTTATATTTTGAGAATTTTGACATTTTTTCGAGCTTAAAGATTTTTGTGATTCATAATTTTTCAAACAAACAATTTTCCCAGCACAATAACTTTGAGACCTAAGCAAGGATTGTCCCGATTGCGATGCTCAAATTGTAAAATTTTTTATTAGGTGTGTAATATACCAAACGAAAATGTGTTTGAAGCCAACAAACTCATCTCGGAAGAGTACCTGTACCACTATACAAGTCTTATAAGAAACTCAAGGAAACAGTAATAGGTAGACCATCATGGAATTTAACGAAGGTTACAAAACTATATAAAATCATTTAATACAATAGGTTGTCAATAGAAAAGTATGAAGTTATTTTAAATTAATCGATGGCGATGATGTTTAGATCCTTACATCAAAATAATAAAATGATGACATCATAGGAGTTAGGAAATATATTTAGCTTTGAATTGTAAAGATGCAAAAAAGCTAGTTTTACACCAAACATTTTACGTTGGCGTTATTAGCAAAAATCAAATGTTACATACAACACGTACACAGTCGAGTTTTTTTCTATCCCGTCCGCATGCTTTTGTATATGATCTATATGATACTTATGATCAAGCTATTGTAGAAGCGTGGTGTCATTGAAAACCTTTGTACAAATTAATCACCGTTCGTTACGCAACACTTGTTTTTTGAAACGAGAACTTAAGCCACACAAACAATAAAGAAGCCATCATTGACTCGCCATTGAGTCTATGCAGAGAGAAGAGGCTGGCGTATTAGAGGAAGTTTTTCGATATTTTTAGAACAAAGATGTTATGTAGATGTCTTGATAGAGTTTTCGTTCTTGAGCTATTTTGAAACTCGGTTTCTTTGTAATTGCCATTATTTTAAACATTAATACACCACATAATAGAAAGATATTGTGTTTTGAATACAGCACTTATGAATAAACTTAGTTCCTGTTCTAACTTTTGTAAGCATTACATTTGTAAAGTTAGATACATACATACATACATACATACATACATACATACATACATACATACATACATACATACATACATACATACATACATACATACATACATACATACATAGAACATCTATGATAGATGCATGCATGCATACATACATACATGCATACATACATCATCTTAAGTGCAAAAACTATATTTTACTAATACTTTACTTACGTCACTTAGTTTTCTTCTAAAAATCAAAAAAACTTGTAACCCTTCTATTTTGAAATAGCAAGAGTTTGCAAAGTAAAATATGGATGAATTTATAAATTTGAAAGATAATATGGTTTCTTGCAACCCAACTGCCAGCAACTCTAAAGCTTTAATTAACCAGAAAGCTTTTAATTGTCCAGAAAGTAAAGCGTTGTTATTGAGTCATTTAATTTTTTTTCTCTTACATATTGTTGAACTCTGAATGAAAATACCCAAGCTTTTTATTTTGATATATTAAGAGTATACAAGCGACTTAGACTATTCTAAATTCTTATGAGAAAATAATTATATCGTTAACCTATGAATGTAAAGCCGTGAGATATGTGTGTTATATCGATCATAAGTTTATTCATTTGGCAATTAAATTAATTATAGGAAGTTTCTCTCGTGTCATCACGTAATAAAAAAATTTAAGCTTGTTAAAATTCCTACAATTATTAATAAAATCACCTGACTATTTACTCTTGTGATTTACTCTGGTGATTTGATTAAAAATTGAGGAATTTTAAAGTGAAAAAAAAATTGGAATTTTCTACATAACATTTTGCATGAACATAAAATTAATGCTTTTATTTATTTATGCAAGTAAGAGTTTGAAAATAATTTATGCATTCAGAAGAAATCATTATTTGAGTGTACAGATATTAGGTCTATTTAGAAAGCTAACGTAGGTATCAACAGTTGTAAGGTCAGATAATAAATGAAAGTTCGTAATGGTCGTAAGGTTAAATTTTATATTAAAAGTATTTGTCAAACAATCAATGGGAAGCTTAATATTGCGATTAAATTTATTCTAAGTGATGCAAACGGTTCATGAGAGAAATTAAAATTTAGACGGTGACGTATATGACAAATGATGAAGTTGTATGATGATTGATTGTTTTGAACGAAAGAACTACAACGGTTAAAAGTATTGAACATGAATATCTCAGGCTTAATAACTAAATAACCCGAGCCTGAAAGTGCAATGAAACATCCCTGAAAAACTCAAACCGTCCTGAAATAACTTTTAAAAACAATCTTACGTTGTGAAAATTGTCATCGTTTTGTACTGAACTTTACTTTTGCACGCATTTGATAACATCAAATTCGACCGCAAATAAAACTGTTTATAAAAGATTTCGGAGCTCCGTAAAAAATAAACAAAAAACACTTCCAAGGTTTTTATATCTTACTATTTTCTCTCAATTGCTTGACATCAGCATTAAATATATGCATGCATGTATGAAATGAAATGTAATGTGATGTAATGTAATGTAATGTAATGCATGCATGTATGTATGTATGTATGTATGTATGTATGTATGTATGTATGTATGTATGTATGTATGTATGTATGTATGTATGTATGTATGTATGTATGTATGTATGTATGTATGTATGTATGTATGTATGTATGTATGTATGTATGTATGTATGTATATACATACATAAATTATTTTGAGCAATATGGAACCTTGTATCATTGTTCATGGAGGAGCATTTAACATTCCAGAGTCCTATGTGAAAAGGTATAAAGAAGGTACTAAAGCTGCTGCAAAGTCCGGTTATGAAGTTTTATTTAAGGCAAGAAAAATAAAGTTCAATAATTTGCAATTTTTACAGATTTTTCATTAAAAATTAATTTTGGTTATAAATCTGTACATACAGTGTTATGATTAACACTATATAACTTTTGCATATGCAGGGAGGTACAGCAGTAGATGCAGTTGAAGAAGCTGTCAAAGTTCTAGAAAATGATTCTGCTTTTAATGCTGGTCATGGATCTGTCCTTACAGCATCTGGTACAATTGAAATGGATGCAATAATAGTTGATGGGAAATTCTTAAAAACAGGTGCCTGTGTAAGCTTGTACTTGAGAAATTCTATGCTCTCAAACCTATCATAGTATAATGTTTTTAAGATGTTATTTGTTCATTTATTATTTTTTTAGGCTTTTTAAATTTGTAATTTATTCATTAAAGGTGCTGTAGGTTGTGTTGAAAATATTGCAAATCCTGTTTCTTTGGCTCGCAAAGTAATGGAAAAAACCAGTCATTGTTTGTTAGTAGGTGCAGGTGCAATGAAGTTTGCTAAAGATCAAAATTTTGATATTTTGAGTTCTACACAACTTATTACAAAAGACTCTGTCTGCAAAAGTTTCTGCATGGGTCAAGGTTAAATGCATTTTTGTATAAAGATTTATTTATCACCTTAAACATAAAGTATTACTGTAAATATTCATTATTTTATTGTTATATTTTTTTGTGGGTATATGCATGGAGATTCAATAGGAGTTAATGAGACAGATAGTTACAATTTTCAGTTGCAAATGTTTAAGAATGAAATAGATTGCAAATACTTTAATGAAAAAATACTGTACTCTGATGAAAAAATACTTTGATGAAAAAATGAAATAGATTGTAAATGTCTAAAAACGAAATAGATTGTAAATACACAAATACTTTGTGAAAATCAATGTAATACTTTATGTGTGTGTACAAACGTTTAACATTTATCATAATATTACTAAGTAAATTTCATTTCCAAGTGTTTAATCCCTGTTCTCCATTTTACTAAACTATTGTTTTTTAATGCTATTCTAGATCATTTTAATTAATAAGTTTATTGTTTCAGGGTCATGCTTGGTATAATTTTATATTGTTAAATATTATAAACTTCTTTACATTTTTACTAAACTTGATTTAAATTTTTTTTTTTAAAAAACAAAACAAATTTGTTTTAGGAACATTTGATGCACATATCGAGTTATATATGAACAGAGTAATAAAAGCAAATGATATCAATGACCTTGAAGCATGCTTTAAAGAACTTATGAAAGAGGACAAATTAACAGAAAATGGTCATGATACTGTTGGTGCAGTTGCTATAGATAGAGATGGTAATATTGCATGTGCTACTTCAACAGGTTGTTAACAATCTTGTTTACTTTTTAAAATTGATTTTTTTTTTTTAAAGAAATTTTTTAGGTGTTATTTGTATAATTCTTTTTCATTTTTTTTTTTTTTTGTTGTTGTTTTGTTTTTTTTTTGTAAAATATATATATATACTTATTGAAACTCTAACTATTAGGAGGTATGCCTGATAAGATGTTGGGTAGAGTTGGAGACAGTCCCATATTTGGAAGTGGAGCTTATGCAAACACCGAAGGAGGATGTTCCTCTACTGGTCATGGTGAATCACTTATGAAAACTCTTGTCTGTAGAGAGGTACAATTGAGAATTTTTACTATATTTTCCAAAGTTTGTCTTTATAATTTTTTTTTTTTGTTGATATTTTATGGTAAAACTAGTCACTCAAACTTTGAAATGGTAATTTTTTTTCTTTAAATTACTTAAGTGAAATATTAAAATTCTGCTTAATCTAAAGATTTAAGAGAAATATTTAAATTATTTTAGTAGAAATTTCTATACCTAATAAAGTAAAATATATAATAATAAACAAATAATTTCTATTTATTCATTTACAAAAAATAATAATAATAGTAAATAAAATCGAATCTCTTAAACCAAAATGAGTTGGAGGTATATAAATGCGTACCCTTGGGTGTTTAATACAAGTGGGGACCTAAATAACTGAGAGGGTGGGAATTTTTTTTAAAAATCTATAAGCGAGGGGGTGAAAATTTTGCGTTAATCAAGAAGACAAATGTATTTTATTGCAAAATCTTATGAGGAGCAGTTTAAACTACGGTAGTGTCAATTTCTGATCAAACTAATTTTCAAACAAGTTCGGATAGTCCAGTTTGGCCAAAGTTTGGTTGTGCTCTTCTACTTCTTCGGGTTCTCCTTGGTTATCTTTATTTGGTTACCTTTTGCTAAAACCAATAAACGGGGGTAGGTGGGAGGTGGGGGGTGGGGGGGTGGCGCCGATAATAACGTACGAGGGGTGGGATAAAATCTAAAAATAGTAAGCGACCCGTCCTTTTGTATTAAAACCCGAGAGAACATTACTTTTTCCTAGCGTTTCCGGTTTAGATTTACAGTAATCATGAAGCTACACATGTGCAAAATTTTGATGCTGGAAAGTATTGTTTTCCATTGGAGCGCCTTTTTAAGCAAACTAACTTTATTCAATGAAAAATAATGAAATCTGAATTGGTTTTGGTTATTTCTATTTGTCTGATTTGTTTTGGAACAAATATTTGTTATAATGGTTTTACAACTTTAATCATTTCTCCCAGCCTATAAAGTCTTTAGAAAACTAATTCATGTAAGGTCAACTTCTAATTATATTTTTTAATTTCAAAATTGGACTAGCTACATCGCAGAGAAATTTAATTTGCCTAAGTATTTGTTAAAACCAGTTAAATACTTCAACAGAATTTCTTTTGGTGGCCCATTTCTCCTTATCTCCCATAAAATTTCTAGGAAAATTTTCAGTCGTCTATTACTCATTTGATTATCTATTGATTTAGGCAGTTCGTTACCTTGAAAATGGATTTACTGCGATGGAAGCATCTGAAAAAGCCGTATCACTTGTTCTGCAACAGACTGGTGGTCGAGGTGGTGTTATCATGATCGACAAAAACGGAGATATCGGATATGCCTTTAATACGGGCAGTATGGCATGGGCAAGCTTCTCTCCAAAAAACTTTATTCATGGTTTAAGGCCTGGGGAACATTTTATTGAACCTGTTTAATTATTCTAAAGTAATTAGATTTTATTATAGTAAACTTAAAATAGCTAGTTACTCAAGTTTTGTTTTTTTGTTTCTTTAGAGCAATTATTATTACACGAGTCTTAAAAATCAATTCTGAAAGTAATTCATAAGTGCAAAATTTCATAAAACCAACCCAACTATTAAAAATACTATTTTCAATTCAAATCTTTAGCGATTATGTAATCCTGAAAGAATCATAGATTATCTAGTCGGATACATTGAAATAAGTTACAGAAAAAGCAATTTTGTTTTTAACGCTAATCTAGTAAGATTAAACATAATGATAATTCAATCGGACCTAGTTGTAAAGATGATAGTTTTACACCATTTCTAATGGACGATCAATTTGTAAAAAGTGAAGGGGGTTCGTCGGTTTCCCCCCTCCTATTCTTCCTGATGAATTTTTTTAACAGACTTGAGATTTCTTACCAAAAAAAAAAAAAGAATTCATAAAAAAATTTTGAAAAATTTCAGTTTCGTTAAAAATTAGCATTTTAGTGAGATATCAGGAAAAAATCCCCCATAGTACTAAAGTTGATATTAAGGCGTGGGGTTAAGCTTTTCTCCAAACCTCATCCCGGTCAGGAGATAAAAGCAGAGTTCGGTTAGTGGGATAGCGAATTGGTTAGAACAATTTTTTACTAAAACAAAGAGCATTTTTTCTTGAGGATATCAGTTACCTTAAAAATGATAAATATGGCCGTTAAGAATAGTGAATTGCTTTTAACACCAAAAAATAATGTTATTCTTTATTTATAGATAAAATTTAAAAAATCATTTCGCGTACAATAAAAATAGGCTCAACAATATTTGGACACATTTAATTGTTGTTAAGCAATTAATATATTTGCTCTTAGTTACTAAAAATATTTGCTCTAATAACTTACAAACTCCTCATATTAATTTGTCACTCGATATCTATAGAACGTTTCAACAAGTTCTTTTTTAGTTAAATATATTTCAAACAGTCATAACATTTTGTAAATTGCATTCTTCGTCAATATCCCAAAGTTTTACAGAAATATACTATTGCATATAAGTTAAAAAAAGTTTTAAAAATCTTTAGAATTTTCTCTTTGTTTAGCTGAACAGTTTAAACTTTTCGCATTTTTCTAAAAATTATTTCAAAAGCGCATGCTACGATTTTGATTGGTCAGCTCAGCAAAAATAAAACCTTCATCCTTTGACTTTTTTTTATTGAAATCGCAAACTCAGAGAATAAAAGAAGAAAGTTTAAGCAAAACTGGATCTTAAGCAAGCCTTGAAAATACTGTGACCTCAAGAGCGACTTAAAACACGTAAAGAAACAATTCAACCGTTGAAAATAAAACAATAGAAAGAAGTGCGCCCTTTCCGCATAATTTTAGGTCATTCAAACGACTCGTTTGACCTTTGATTTGTCACAGCAGAAAAAATTCGAGAAATCTTGTGTGACCAAGGAAGTTCTGAATGATTTTGTTTTTAACTTTGAATTCTCTTTTGTAAAGCCGTAAAGCAGACCAAAAAGATTTTTAGTTATAAATAAAAATATAAAGTTAAAAAGCATACGAAGTAATAGGCGCCATAAGTTAGTTTTATGACTTCGTGAAAACAATGAAAAAAACGCTGAACTTTGATTTTATTCTCTTGGAAAATAAATAAAAAGACGGGGGAATGCTTTTTTAATTTTGTCATAAATTTTTTATGGTCTAGTGAATCGATACAAGACTAACTTGATTGAGAAATGTATCCACCTACTTTATATAACTCCCCCTCCTTCGTCAATCTTAATTTCAATTTCGTTAGAATAATTGCATTTGGGACGGCAGCCCACGGTCCTTTTACTTCATTTTATGTAACAAATGAAAATTATTTTATTTAGGATATTTTGAATACAAAAGATTTGCAAGCTTTGTCACAAATATTTCACTAGTCCGTCCAGTCATGAAATTTACGGGACAATTGAATTTATTTCGTAATCTTTAAATTCAAACGATCTTCATACGCATGATTTTATATACAGAATTTTTTTCCATTACAACTATCAGAACTATCATATTTAGTATTGTTTAACAAAATATCATCTATACTGATTTTAAGTGTCAATGCGTCAAAAATGATTAAAAAAAGCAAAAAGAAACTACCCCTAAATAAATCACTGACATATTCCTAATTTTGGTGCATTTGATTCACAGAAAACTACTCCGACCGAATCTCTATCATAAACACTTACTGGCAGAACATTACAACGCATGTACAAAAGCGCGCGTTTGCTACGAGAAAAATGCGTTGTTACTAGATTCAATGACGATTCGACATTCCGATTTTAACTTCAGAACTTTAGTATTTACGTTCAGATTTTATTTTTAAAGAAACATCAGTTGAGGAAGAGTAGGTGTTGTTATAGTCAAGTAGGCGCATAGTTTAAAAGAAACTTTGTAATAAGTTTTGAAAATGAACTGAAAAAAATGAATATTATGATAAACGGAAGAGAACTCATCCTGAAACTCTTTTTTGAAGCACTTTCTTTAAGACTCCTTTATTATGTCGGTCAATCAAAAATTTTTTTTTTTTTTATAGCCACCCTGCAACATATTTTATATTATCGAAAAGGATCAGAACGTTTATCTTGAGATTTATTTAGAATCTCAAATCTTTAATAATATTATCAGACTTTCGTCGATATCTGTATTTTAAAGACAACTTTAAAAATTTTAAAAAAATTTACAATCCAGAAGTATATTTCAACAAAATTTAGCAACTGGGTCGAATAGATTAAAACTATTAGATAGCAATTTGACAATTATTGATTCAGGGTAATCTGGAGAGCTGTTTTACCATTTTAATCGTTAAAAATAGATCGTATAAACATAAGAAATATATACCTTTAAATATCTTTTTCTTTGTATTGTAACTGCTACCAAGATAAAATTGATTTCCTGCCGATTTTAAAAAGTACCAATATCTATCAAAGTCAAAGTAACAACAAAAAATGTCAGCTACAACATAAAGTCTAATTGCAGAACATGGTCTTTTAGAACTTTATAATGCAATTTGTGTAATTAGTCCGTTATTTGTTTAAAGAGAGCATCTGTTTATTCTTTGCTTTCATTTAATAACACACGGGGGGTTGACTTAGCAGCTTAATTGGATTAATAAATTGTATATAATAACTAGCTCTAAATTATTTTAAGTTTATTAAATATTTAATTATTCTTCTTTTGTGTTTTATTAAATGCTAATAATCTAAACTGTACTTAACAAGAAAAATTTTTTAAACCTACATTAAGCTGTACTCCCAAAATTTTTCTAAAATTGCAGACTACTTGTCGGCAACGTGTTTTTTAAAAAAACGCTTTAATGGTGAAAGTATCGGGAAGGGGAATTCTAATTCAATCTTTATTGTTTCAAACTAAAACATACTATATTAGTTTCTTTGTTGAGAATTTAAAAGCGTTTTCCTTCAAATGGAGAATGAAAGCATTGTGTTAGGCGATTTTTTAACTTTAGAAATATACTTGCATGGAACAAAGCAAACAAATAAAAGCGAGGAGCAATTCGTTCGTACAAGTAAACAAATTTAGAAGCAGTAAAAAAGAATTATAGATATCAAGGCGGTGTTTTCGGGGCTTAACATTTTCGCTTTTTCGTTTTTCTTTACTATCTCTAAAATAGTCAGGAAGAACGGAAATAATAAAGTTTAGAAACTTTATAAATAAAAAAAACAAAAGACAGAATTCGTCTGGATAATTTGTCTTTTCGTCAACAAAAGACTTTTTAATTTTTTATCTTTTTTTAATTTGAAAAAAAAAAAAAAAAAAAGTCTTATAAAATAAAAAAAATAGCAAAAAAGTTACCCTCATGATAATTCGGTTACCATCAGTTTGAATGATATATTTGAAAAATATTAAAAAACAAGTCCTTCAGAAAAATTTAACTTTGAAAAAAAGTAAAGAACAACACTAAAAAAAAAAACTAAAATCTTTATAAGAAGCTACAAGTGTATAAGGAATAATTCCGATTAAATATAATAACAACTTATTTATGTTAAAGGACACGTCAAAGACGTTTAGCACTTATAAGTAACATATATTATTTATGATAATTTTTCATTATTTTAATAGCAAATGTCTGAGAAACTAAACGACAGTTCATGAATAAATTCTGAAGGCATAGATGAGCTATACAAAAATCATTGAGGTAAAATAAGCAACACGTATTTAAAAACTATTTGACAGTTTATATGATATTTTATTACTTCAGACTAAAACTGAGCTTTTTTGACTGATGATCAAATCATCAAAGATTATAGCTAAGTGGATGGAGACATCACTAGAAGAGGACGTCTACGTGGACGAAAGTTAATGACATTTTTATAAGAAAGAGGAAACTAAGATTCATAAAATTTAGAAATATGATCGAGGTTTCAAGATATTACACGCTCTTCAACGAACGAATTTTTTCAGTTTCAAGTATAAATACAAGAAAATACTCAATACATAAGTTTAGCAATGGAGTCCTGGAAACCAGGGTTCCAGTTCTAAACTTAAAAGGTATCGAAAACAAAAGAAAATTACTTTTCAATTAACTTAACATTAGTTATCAATTCATTTGATTATTTTTTTGAGAATTCAATCACGTTATGTTGCTAAACAACATTTAAGCTGACAGAATTTATAGGTTTAAACACTATTTTTTTTAAAAAAAATTGAGTCACGAGTAACTGAATTTTAGCCAAAGCACACTAGAGAGAGAGAGAGAGAGAGAGAGAGAGAGAGTGTGTGTGTGTGTGTGAGAGAGAGTGTGTGCGTGCGTGTGTGTGCGTGTGTGTGAGAGAGAGCCTTTGACTACTTGAATATTTCAGAATTTCTTTTGTAGTTAAACTCTACGAACCAGTTTTCGCAATTTGATTTCTGTGACTTTTAAACGCTGTGTACTATTTTTAATAAATAGTTATTACTTTTAAAAAACGCTTTGCTTTTTAAATTTCTTTCTAAGTAATTTTTTCAAACATAAATTACTAATTCAAAAAGTAAAATTTTAGGTAATCCTTTTCTTTTCATGTTTAAAAATAGAAGAGCAAAATAATTATAACCTGACGAATTGTAGACTGTTGCTCTTGAAGAAATATTATCTAGCTTTCACCTAGAAATGAAATTTGATACGTCATACTCAGCCCTTTTGGGTAAAACTTGCAGCGTATCTCTCAGTGTTGCTTGTTTGTTGTGATTGATGCGTATCTTTAGTACTTACTGCGTAAAGAATGTAGCATTTAATATGGTAACAATATCCTACTGAACGAGCATAAAAAAACTCGCACGCGTACACACTGTCTGCGTATATGTTTAAGTATGCAAGACGCATTTAAAACCAGCACTAAGTTGTATCCAAATCGTACTACCATTACGCATATGTAGGTTTAGCTTATTACTTATAATAATCACAAATCTATTTTAAAAAATTCTTATTTCAAATAAAACAAATACGAATGATGAACGATTTACTGTTTAAATTTTTACATTCGATTAAATTGAATACTGATTCATTAAGCAAAGTAACGCACGGTATTTATACAAATGTAAATATATTTGAAAGTGTACAATTTGGTTTGGCAATAAAAGTTTTTATATGTTAACTAATTCTTTAGCACTTGTAGGTTAACTTATAAAACAAATCCCTTTTTTTGTGCCAGTTATCGCATCTTGCTTTTGATTCTGTAAATAAAATTAAAAGTTTAACTTAATTACTCATACAGAGTGTGCCAAAAGTTTTTATCCAATAATTACCAACAACTTTTATACTAAAAGAAGAAAAATGACACAAACTGCATTTATAGTAAAAGAAAGCATAAAATTTTTGTCAATAATGTTAAATATTCAAAAGTGCTTCTTTGAGCTTAGAAAACAAGTACCCAAACAAGCTTGCATTCTATTTGGTACGGTTCTAGGTGCATCAATAAGATTGACCGTCGTTTTCCAATCGCCAAACATATTGCCAAAAGTTCTTCTTGCTGAGCAGGCAAATTAAAGGCTCTCTTACATTGGCGTCATAGGCGCCGAATTTTGATTTTGACCAAGGAGGCGAACGGAAATGCTAGGAGGTGAAAACTTCCTCCTCCCCACTCCCCCCTTCATTAGTCTACTGACATCATTTATTGATGACCCCTAACTTCATTAAGAACACAAGAGGCTATTATCTATTTGAAATGCAAAAAAAAAAAAGAGAGAGAATTGATTTTATTTTTCTTACAAGTTGAAAATAAATGAGAAAGGTATTTGGTAAGGTACACATATATTTATTCAAAAATATAAGCGATAACAAATTGAGATTTGGAGGAACTTAAAAAAAGACGTTCCTACATGAATAGTTAAAAATATAGTATTTTCTATTAATTTGTGAACTAACAGTTTTTATAGCAAAATTATTGCTTCGAATGTCTTTTTTTACAAATTCGTTACCAATCTTCTCCATATCTAGAGTATCCAGTTCTTCATTGTGGAAATTGAAAATGGACAAATGATTTAATCTCTTCTGGCTCATTGTATTTCTTAAGTATATCTTCATTCTTCTTAGCATAGGAAATGATCGCTCTGTAAAACATGTTGATTAGAACTGTCACAACTAAGTGCACGATTTTTTTTAGCTCTGTTAGATGAATCTTGCTGTTTTTATGACATTTCAAAACATCAACAACGTCCATGAAAGTCGCTATTTTTAAATGTTTGGCTTCAATTAAGTCACGGAACATCTCTGTATGCAAGTTAAGTCGATCTATATTTAGATCATTGTTTTAAAAGTCACAAATTATTTTTGGAGAGACTTCTAAATTAATAAGAAATGTCTCTGCATTTAATTACAACAGTTGGGAGTCAGAGGTAAACCTTGATGGTGGGCCGCCTAGAACAAAATCAATATCTTCTTTGTAGACTTTATTGTAACGTTTTTTTGCAGTGAAAGTGTGTTGCTTTGTCAATCCACTGTCAAATCTAATTGGTTGCTTTCTTTTCCTTGGTTCATCTAAACCAAGAAATTTCCATTCCTCCTTTAAATTTTCCCACGTGGCATAAAATTTTCCTCTCATGTTGTAAATGGTGTCTTTTAATGTATCAATAATTTCAGTGCATGTTTTTAAATGTAAACTTTTATTCTGGATTAGCTCCTTCCAAATGCTTTAGGATGCTTCTAGTAATTTTTAACATAATAAATGTATCTGCCTTATCCAGTTGCTTCATGAACCCGTTTCAAAACATAAAATGTCTCTAAATGACCTGACTATAACTTGCATTCCTTGTGATCACTTCAGATATGTTTGATATAAGAACATCTATTTTTACTCCTGACAGCGAGCCACAATTCGATCGTCTGTAGTCCTTTACATGGCGAATAAGTTCATTACAGATAAAACTCGTGAAAAGACATAAACAAAATAACTCAGAAAAAGTTTACTTTGTGAATGTAAAAGAATAATACATAGAATTCCATAAAAGAATCTGTGTCAAAACATAATTAAGCCATTTGTACGTGTCAAGCCTGGAAATTTATGGGTTGATTTTCTAGTAGCCTGCTTGGCAGGTGCATTACAAGAAGATTCAGTTGAATCAGACAGTACTGAAGCTTGTTAAGAGGAAGCCAAAGACGTTGGTAACGCTGGCTACTCGATAGATAGCAATACATTTATTGCTGAGTCTGATTGCATATCTTGAACCTAAAAAATGTAAAAGCTGTAAAAGCTGTAAATAATTTAATAGGGATAAAAAATAAACAATTTAACAGGGATAGTACCGATTTAGCAATAAAAAAATCGTCCTGCAGAATTATAATACAGATATTTTCCAATTATCTTCCTGAATAAGCACAAAAGTTGGAAACAGAGCAACAAAAAATGAAGAGAGTAGGATTTTGAAAGCAGTGCATACCAAAATGAATGACAGGAAGTCAGGAATTTATATAACAGATCGAAATACATATCCCAGTAGTATTTTATAACAATAATAAAAAAAAAAGACAAAAAACCAGTTTTTTAAAGCATACATCTTATATTAGTATAATGCACTAAAAGGTAGTAAAGAATTTTTCTTCCATTCAAGGGTTTTGGAATTAGGGTCGTCCATAAATTACGCAAAGCCCCCGTGCATAAATTTCCTGGGGGGGCCACTGCCCCTGTTGCCCCCGTGGACTCGGCGCCAATGATTGGCGTTGGATTTAAATTAGATATTTTAACAAATAATTGTGTTTTATAATCCAGATCTTTTGTTGCACGTTTTAATGTAGTTCAATCATTTTTCAAAACAAGAAATATATTAAAATAAACTTCATTTATATAGAAACACAGAGACAGAATTTCATTGGTCAGTTCAATTCCCCAATGTTTTTTTTTGCCAATTGATATTGTATAACAACTTTTGGCAAAATAAAAATTTACATTTTTTCTACTCAATGCAGCAGCAGCAGCAACAGCAGCAGCAGCAACAGCAGCAGCAGCAACAGCAGCAGCAGCAACAGCAGCAGCAGCAGCAGCAGCAGCAGCAACAGCAGCAGCAGCAACAGCAGCAGCAGCAGTAGCAACAGCAGCAACAGCAACAGCAGCAACAGCAGCAACAGCAGCAGCAGCAGCAACAGCAGCAGCAGCAGCAGCAACAGCAGCAACAGCAACAGCAGCAGCAACAGCAGTAGTAGCAACAGCAGCAGCAGCAGCAGTAGGGTAGGGAATCCTGGGATCCCGAACTCCCGGGATTCCGCGGTTTTTTACAATCCCGAAATCACGGGATTAAGCATATAATCCCGGGATTTTTTT
Organism: Hydra viridissima; assembly: GCF_058129835.1. NCBI lineage: Eukaryota > Metazoa > Cnidaria > Hydrozoa > Anthoathecata > Hydridae > Hydra > Hydra viridissima. The sequence goes on along the minus strand of NW_028324308.1, from coordinate 6,408,714 downwards.
TGAAATCGTTTTCAGTTGAACATTTTTAAATTAAAATTTCTTCGCTTAAGATTCAACTACTTTCGTATTGAAAATTCCTAAATTATTTTTTTCGTTCGATTGCAATCAAATTCGAACTTTACAATTTCGAAGTTGTTGCAGTTTTTGAATAATTGGATTAAATTTATTATAACAATTGAAATTTGATTGCAATTGGTTGCTCAGTCGCATTTATTCAAGTTTCTGACATTTTTTATTTCGAATAGACGTTATCTGTTTGTGACTATTTTATAGTACAAGTTTTAATAAAAAATAAAATTGCTGGTTATTTAAACAGTAAATTTTCTAAAATTATAATGGCTTCTTACATGGAATATGACAAAAAAAAGTAAATCTGCTGTTTGGAAACATTTCTTAAGAGAAGAAAAAGGGCAAACAGCAATGTGTAAGTCTACTGACTGTAAAAAGACTTTAAAAATTGGAGGTGGTTCAACGAAAGGTCTCCATACGCACTTACTTTTCGTCCATAAAATTAACCTCACACCAACTACTATTTCAGCAAACACACAAGATGAACCACCAATAAAAAAAAAACAAAACGTTAACCAATTATTTTCCGATATTGGAGCGAGAAGAAAAATCACTTCCTGCTACACTTGCACGATTAACAACCCTTGATGGGATTTCGTTCAACGTGATATGCCGTTCTAGTGATATACGTGCAGGTCTTATAGCTACAGGATTCAAAAGTTTACCCACAACAGTCAACACTGTGCTTAAAATGGTTGTAGATTACAGCAAAAAAATAAGGAGTTTTTAAATTACTGAAAAAGCTAGCAAAAAGAAAACTTTGGGAAGCAAATAACTCTAATAAAAGATTACAAAATAAGATGGAACAGTCTTTTGTCAAATCTTCAACTCGTCTGTTTATTAAAAAATTGTATACAAAAGGCATTAATAGGCATAAGTCTACCAGAAGGTGAATCTTTGGCTTTATCTAATATTGATATAAAAACTGTATCTCCTATCATTAATGCGCTAGTCCCAGTAAAAGCAACAGTTGAGCCCTTTGCCGTCGGGATGCTAATTTCTTTACAGCTGATGTTGCCATAACTTTTATGTTAAAAACGTTTAAAGATGCTAACAACGTTATAAGTCAAAAGTTGCATTCATCTCTCGTTCTTCGAATGCAACAAAGGCGTACCGATGTAAGTGGGATCCTTCAGTATCTGCACAATGGTAGAACCAACATTCAGTCCGAATCTGAAATAGAGCTAGTAACAGTTCCGACTTCAATAACATGTCGCAAATTAATAGTTGAGTTAATTGAAAGACTAGACGCTACAAATCCAGCTACATCATTAACAGCTTATGAGTCTGAGTCAGAAGTTGAACTTTCTGTTTCAAATGAGGCACTACTTAAAATTGTTTCTGATTCTTCTAACTCTTCATCTGAATCTATTATTCTTTTGCTCTAAAAAGAGCAAAAGAATAATAGACGAACTTAATAAAGCTATAAAAAAAAGCACATTTGCCCGGCATACCAACTCGATGTGAGACGTTATCGATGAAAATTCAAAAGGAAATGGTGTTGTTTGAAAATGGAGAAACACGTGGTGATTTTTTGCAAAGAGCGTATAATTTTTTAATGACTATTAAGCCTACCAGTGTGGAATCAAAACGTGCTTTTTCTGCGGCCGGACTTTTTGCAACAAAAATAAGAAGTCGTCAGGGCGATGAAACTTTTGATGTGCTCTGCTTCCTCAAAACATATTTTAAAAATAATCAAAAATAATTACATACGTATATTATATCTACAAAAACAACGAAGTCTTTATAATTTAATAATTGAGTATGTATAATATTAACAAACCAAAGAATTTCCTTGTAAGTTGATAGTTTTTTCTAAACATACTTTAAATGTCTAATTAATTTCCTCAAAATTTTTCTAAAATAAAATGCTAAAATCTTTCAAGAACAGGTATTTAAAAATCCCGGGATTAATCCCGGGATCCCGGGAATAGGTAAATTTAATCCCGAAATCCCGGGATTTTAAATATAGCACGGGATTACAAACCCTAAGCAGCAGCAAATAATTCCAAAGTAATCAATTGTAAAAAGGATTATGGAGATTATATTAAAATCCTTATGGATAAATGAATTAAAAACTTACCAACGTATTTCAAAAAGTATTGCCAAATGAACGACGGTATTGAATTTGATAACATGAATTTTTTTTTTTCTTGTTACAGATTTTAAAGTGAAAAGCATCGCTTTTCACAATGCAACTGATGCAACTCAAACAAATAAACTGGTAATTAATTTCCAATTTATTTGTTTGACTGGCAATTAATTGTCAGTTTGTTTGTTTGAGTTGTACGGTTGCAATGTGAAAAGCGATGTTTTCTCATTCTTTCTACTCTCCTCAATTTAATTGTCAATTAAATCGATTTCTTCGCTTCATTAAAAAGCGAATATTATTTAAATTATTCATTTTTCGCAGTTCTTTTATTTCGTCTTTTTAATGCGAAAGAACACGAATAAGTTGCTATGGAAATTGTTTTTATTAAATTAGAAAATTACTTATGTGATTTTTCACATTTGTAAAAAAATATCTTCATCTTTTAAACTTGATAATGTTTTTGGATACATAAATTCAAAATAATTTCTTAATTTCTCCATGCTTTTAGTTACAATCGATTTGAAATAATATCTATGATAGCATTAAATATTCCAATTTTAAACATCTTCTCAATGTAAAGTGATAATTCTTTGCCAATTCATCAAAATAGTGCTTCACTTTTAGAGTGCCGTTTTCTTGATACATAGGTGTAACATGTCAATTTTTTGAAGTTTTTTGCAGCATTACCCTTTAAAAATTAGATAAACTTTCTAAAATTTTATTACAAGCCTGGTTCAAAACAGTTTTAACTTCATCAAAATCATTTTTCTTTTGAAGAGCTTTTGGCGCCAAAATTGTTTGTTTGAATTTTATGCAAAAAGACCCATAAAACATAAATTCAAAATTTCCCATTTTATGTTTTAAGCTTTATCGGAAATTTGTTTTCCCTTTTTCAAGTGTGTTAAAGATTTTATAACATCTAAATAGTGGTTTGAATTCAATACGTTCATTAGAGGTATAAAATTTTTACAACCAAATGTTCCTGTTACTTAGTTTGATGAATAAGAGAAATGAAATGATACGTCGCTTTCTTGCTGTAGGTATGAGAATGAATGAAAGAATGGCTCTTGAATACCACCGTGTATTATTGATTTTAGAATTTCCTGAAAGTTAATCAATGGGAAATCTCCTTTTTTTTTTCAAAGAATCTGAACACTCGTATTAGATGATACAAAAATCTCATGCCATCTCTCCAGCCTGATTTATCGAGAATTCTGTTTCATTCACAAACTCTGCTTTAAATTCCTCATACTTCTTTAAAAGTTCAGGCACTAATAGATACTCGATGTTCAGCGACTTGGTGCTACCAGTAGGTTTTTCATCCACCATTACAAGAGGAATTCTGTCTAGAACATGGTGCTGACTATTGATAAACTGCAGTTTGTTGATATTCTTCTCCGAAAACATTTCGTGGAGCTGGACAACTACATTATTCTGCTTCCTAGTGTTAACTACTGGTTGTATAAGAATAAATCATCTTTTTATTGAATTCCACAAGTTGCATTCTTCAAAAAAAAAAAAAAAAAAATCACTCTAAGCCAATCCATAATCGTGTGAAATGCTGTTAAATGCAATTTTACGGGTTTTGATGTATTTAAACAAATGATTAGCAAATGATCAAAGCAATTTTACAAAGAAGGCGAACAGCTTTTATGTTAAAGTTTAAAATGTCAGAAGAGAATTCTTTCTAATACCTTTTATTTTTTCTGTTTGCGCGACATTTTTACCTGATTTTATTTTGCGAAAAGCAGTTATTTTTTTAGAACCAGCCTGACATTTTTCAATAGTAATGTGTAAAAGTTGCCACTTCTTGGGTTCTTTATACAGAAGACTTTTAGGGTTCAGATACGTTGAAGCTTTACTTTCAGGGTACAAATAGATTGAAACTTTGCTTACGCGTATACCATGTATAATAAGACTCTTAAAGTTCTTGCTCTATTCTAGCCACAAGGTTCAGGGTTTTTTTAAAAAAATTTGTTTATCGTAATTTTAACATCTAATCTTTTCATAGACATGTTTTACATAAGTGTCTCGTTTTCTTTTGTGATTGTGCGATCGCTTTTTTAGCTTTCCTAATATTTTATTTGGTAATGGCAGATTTTATATCAACAACAAACTTTTTACAAATGCTAATTAATTTAAAATCGAATATCTCCGTAGATCCATTTATCTCAGCGAGCTCTCCTATGTATATCTGGGAAGAATTTAAGTTTAGAATAAAATTTTTTTTTTCAACCACATATATTTTAACTAGTTATCCATTCTTGAGAGGTGGCTAACGTCAGCACGAAATAATTTAATGCGTTTTCCAATTGCAAAAACTAAGGTCATAACCGAGAATTTGATCATGGGCTTGTTTTCCTCTAATGGGCCTGTTAATCTCTAACTGTATAAAAGCATATTTTAGAACTTTTTTCTGCATAATTCTTTATCCCTATGTTGTGCACAAAAGGCAGTAAGTTTGAAAATCTTGAGTCATTATTTTATTTGCACTTATCACAAATTTTATCTTGCATATTTATTATATATCTTCCTTTCGAGATGTATTTACAATTTTTACTTTTCACTCAATGAGTAGGCATTAGCCTTTTTTCCGTGCTATTTCACGCAACGACAGAGCATATCGCCAGAAAGCAGGATAAAAGGTGTTTGCTTCAATGATCTATTCTCATTGGTAGAAAGTATTTTTTAACTTTTTATTCCAATTTTCAGAAAATGAGCCTAAAAAATTTTATTAGGAATGATGCAAGTGAAATTTGATAAATGCTTTTTTTTTTCATTTGGAAATTGCTTTAAAAGTATAAATATATATAAAAAATTGATTTGTTTAGTAATTAGTTTATTGGTTAAAAGCGTCTAACTCAAAATATTTTTTATGGCATTTTACTGTTCTAAAAGTTGGCTTTAAATACAATTCATTACTTTTTTTTTTTTTTTTTTTTCATCTAAAAGTAATCGCGTGGCTGACAAACAGATTATCTGACTTTATCTAGTATTTAAACCGACAAACTGCGTAACTTGCTTTATCTTTGTTAACCACTGATGTGTCAACATTGTCTCTGCTCTTGACGATTATATTACCGAATGTAGATAAACATTTTCCTAGCTGGGTTTGAAAAATTTACAAAAAACTTTTTTTGCATCACGTCAGCATCGTGTTGATCCGTACGGCATCAGTTTCAGTGGACGACTATTTAAAAAATTGTTTATTACGCCACGTCATACTCTTAATATTAAATGTAATTGTAAATGCAATTACTCAACTATTAATAAGAATAAATCAAGAATTCTTATAAAATAAACAACTGCACGTGAAAGTAATTAAAATCTTCTGAGAACTGGAGATAAAAACATTACAATTTACAGCTCTCTCACGCCAGAAGAAAGAAAAATAAAATCTTTTAGTGATAAGGAATTAAAAATGTATTTTACATCTAAATACCGACAATGAATGCGAGTTATTTAAAAAAGAAAATGGTATGCTCTCTTATCTCCAAAAATAAATTTCTTTTTTCTATGCTGCATACTTATGTTCTTCTAGAATTATGTGAATAACAAAGAGGGCAATTTAGTGTAATCTCACAAGTCATAACAAAAAGCTTAGTTGTTTGGCGTGAGGCTGTGTGATGTAAGGTTTGTGAGTTGGATTTTATTCCAAAGATGATTTATTGTTCTTATTGCGGAGATGAAACTATGAATTTTAAAGGTATAATGAGTTCTTTTTGTGAAAAAGTAATAATACGCTTTATTAGGTTAGAAAAAAACACCATTAATATTTGTTTGTCGTTTTGAAAATTTGCTTCGACCAGAAATCTTTATTCTATGGAAATTTGTTGTGACCAGAAATCTTTAGAATACTTTTATCTTTAATTTATTCTATAAAATAGGAAAATAAAAGTATATATTAACCACAGAATTTTCAAAAAATTCGAAAATAAGGGGGGAGGTCAAATTCAGAACATAGAATGAATTGCCCAAACACTACGACTTCCCACTTCGTGTGCGTAGTAATTATTTGTGAATTGTTATAAAAGAGTTTTAAAAAGAATACTAAATATCATTTTTAGACCTGATGAAGAAAAGGTGAAAAACGTGCCAAGAAATTTGTCTTTTTACAAAATTAATTAATCAATTAATCAACCGCATCACAAAAGTGCATTCCTCGCATTTTCTTAGGATATATTTTTTAACTGTGCAAACAAGTCATGATTTATCAGTTGAATATAAGAGATAAAACAAGCTAAATGTAGCTTGCTAATCTTCTTGTTCAAGAAAACAACAATAAAAATAACAAAAAGACGATAAAAAATATTTGCGTCATGTTTAATTTTTTTGTGACAAACAAACGGAGTTTATTTGTTTAAATGTAAAAAAATATATTCCTCCCTCAATCTTATTTTAAACCGGAATTAGAGCAATAATTAGTGGTAAAATTTTCTACCTTTTTCAATATAATAACTTATCTTCACTCAGAAAAAAATCAAATCACCGAAAACGTGCGTATTCAATTAGAATATTCAATTAGAAAATTTGGATAGGGAACAAATGTTATTACGTCGAGCGTTACTGTTGAGCTTTTTATTTGAAAGTACTTCGACAGTTGAAGTTTTTCGTCGGGGAGAAGAATGTCTTGCTATAAAATACAAACAAGTAGTTTCAACGGAAGGATGCAGAGAAGCAACAATAACCAACTATTTTTGTCAAGGTAAATGTATGTCAGGGTTTGTTCCAGAAAACGGCGGAGAGCACTCTTGTCGTTCGTGTAAACCGACCCAAAAAGTGGTAAAGCCAATTATTTTAAACTGTCGAAATGGATCGCAAGTTACTAAATTTATTGAACTTTATAAAAACTGCAAATGTGTTAAAAGCACATGCAACCAGAATCAAACATTCTTTCATTGGAAATCAATTCATGTACCCCCCTGCCGGAATATTTGTCGAAGCTGTCGCAAAGCAAGAAGACATCATCAAGAGTTAATCAACAGAAGGGATCACATAGAATTCTTAAAAGATAGCTGCAAAACAAAAAAGTGCAGCGTAAGAATAAATAATAACATATCCAGGAAGATAAACCGAAAAAAATTGGCCATAGGTTTGCATTGCAGATCATGTCAAACATGCCGGAAAAAAAAGAAGCAAAAGTTTGATGCACAAGGAGATTAGGATTTCTTCTCAATAAATTTTGGTGTGCAAAAGACTGTTCAATGAAAAAGAGAAAATGTGGCCATGTTTCGTAAAATAATTTATAGAAGAAATTGTTTCATAAATAAAACTAGCATACGTGTAATATTGAGAAAGAAAAACTATATTTGTGTTTGTAACTTATTAGTCAAACCAAAATAATCTCTGTGTCATTAAAAGAATCGTAGTGATACTTTAACTTTCTTTAACTTCGCTTCTGTCGAATCAGCGCCATCAGCGTAACCATAAAATAATAAGATGGAAGAATTGAGAACCAATCCTTTTTTGAGAAAGTTGCTTTGTCAATTAACCATTTTTTGACCACTTTCTGTCATTAGGACGTCGAAGCGGTCAAAAGATGAATAAATCTCTAATTTTTATTTGTTTTTATATATTCATTACAAAAAGAATTAAAATTTTCGTTTTGTTGAAAAAACAACAACAACAAAATATCATCAGTATGGTATTCATAGGATTATAACTTTTCATTTCACAAAATTGAGCACAATCAACGGAGAAAAAATGTCTAGCTCGTATATCATTAAAATAAATTCAAAAGCATTTTAAGGATACCATCTTGATGGTTTTTTGAAGGATCCCAACTAGGTTTGTTGTTTTACGTCAAAACTATTGATTCCATGTTATTGAGAAGTTTGTAATTGCTGTGTAAAATAAGATTTTCCAAATTCCCAGGAAGAGTTTCTATCTCGTGTTCTTAATTAGTGAATGACAAGCTTATGAGCAAGTCAATTAAAAGTAATTGACTCGCTCATACAACCAAGTTTGATATTGGCAAACAATGTACATCTATTTAAAACAGGAAATAATGTTTAAAAAAAATTCTCATGGCTTTTTTTTTTAAAAGTTTGTGCGTTTTAAATCCTTTTAAATGGAACTTATTTTTGTTCCGGATGCCCACATTTGTAATCAAACACAATAAAATTTGTTTAGGAAAACAACTGATCAAACATAAACTAGTTTTGACGAAACCAGATTAAATAAGTCTTAATATCTTTAAAACAATGCTTGGTTTATTACACAAATGAGGACAATTAAGAATTAATGCTAGTAGCTGTAAATATGGTTCATCAGAGATTATGCAGTTTGATACTGAGTAAATATGTATGGCTCTCTAAACAGCATATCGCATTCAATACAAAGCAAAAAGACGTAGAAGCGCTAAATAGCAAAAACTACTTGTCATGCTTTCGGTTTAAGAAATCAATACAACTTTTATGTCATTGTGATTTATGATAGTATTTTAAATCCTTTAAAATGACGGATTATAAGTTTAACATCTTGTTTGTAGGCGTTACTCCACCCATCGTTACAGTTACCGCGTAAACCCAGAAAAATAATTGTTTGATTGTTGGTTCTTTTTATAGTCGGAAAAAAAACTTCAACATTCTGTTTTTTTTTATTTGAACAGTTCTGTTACTTACTTGACAGCAATTTCAATTGGTATATTTATATTTCCCTTAAAGTTAGAAGTTGAAAAGATTTTATAAATATTCTTCTTTATAGGTTTTTCAATCATGATGTGATTTTAAATATAGAGGCGATGAATTATTACTATAATACTAATTTGCTTTTAATTGCGAACGAGAAAAAAAAATTAGAGCATTAAGCTTAGAGCATTAAGCTATAAAAAGAAGTTTGTAAAGTACCTCCCTCCAGTCCCATTTGGAAGTATTCTCTCATATATATATATATATGAGAGAATACTTCCAAATGGGACTGGAGGGAGGTACTTTACAAACTCTAAATCAATTACAACAATATATATATATATATATATATATATATATATATATATATATATATATATATTGTTGTAATTGATTTAGAGTTTTATTTGTTTTTAAAGTGAAACCCAAAAATATCATTGAAAGGCAATATAAAGTATTAAAAGAGAAAAATATATGACGTTATTTTTAAACTGTTTTGAGTTAAGCAAGTAGGTTACCATTTTTAAAGCTTTTGTTACTAATTGAAAATGTAACTAGGATATGAACTTTTACTTTTTTACGTGTTGTACATTCTGAAACTGTAACTACACTTTAATATCATTTTTTCTTACTCACTCCTCTCACTTCTCACGCTTTTATAAAATTTTCATGTTTTGGTTACTCTAAATCAAAAAATTTCAAAAGTAAGAACCTATAGTTTTAATCAACTTATTGCACCATAAGCCACCTTAGTTTAAAAGGTTTTACTTGATTCATCAATAACAAGTCAACATGAAAGAATTAATTATTTTTTTGACAACTCAGTTGTGTGTAACAACTCAACGAGAGTAAATACGAATAAGTATTCAAAAATAGCAAACTCTTTGAGAAAGGACTGCAGTTGACATTTGAAGCAGCATAATGAATGCAATACAAGTTGAGTTTTAAAAAATGAGTCTTTAATAAAAGCGAAATGTTTTAAAATATTAGACAACGCATCATCATCATCATCATCATCATCATCATCATCATCATCATCATCATCATCATCATCATCATCATCATCATCATCATCATCATCATCATCATCATCATCATCATCATCATCATCATCATCATCATCATCATCATCATCATCATCATCATCATCATCATCATCATCATCATCATCATCATCATCATCACATCATCATCATCATCATCATCATCATCATCATCATCATCATCATCATCATCATCATCATCATCATCATCATCATCATCATCATCATCACCATCGTTACTATTATTCTCATTAATCATCGCTATTGTTATCGTCATCAATCATCATTATTATCATCAGCATCAATATTTGCCAATAGAGAAAGATTTCGTAATATAGTTTAACTTGCATATTTTTCATTTTTTTCACTGCTCAGTCTTAGAGTGAAGTCAAAATGATTACTTTTTAAAAAGCAATTTAAATCTTTTGAAAAATGTGTCAACTTTGCAAAAATCATCACGGTACATTTGGTCCAAGATATGAACTTCTTAAAAGCTTTAATTCGAACATGTTTAATATTTAGTTTATTGATTTTGTGTTCGATGACTAATTGATTCAAAAAAAACTTATTTTCGTAATATTTTTTTTCTACAAAAATTAAAATTTGCTTAATTAAAGTTTCTTTTGTTGTTGAAATTAAATTACTAACTCGGTATAAATAATTTATATTGGTTCTAATTCTGCGCTGTGGCAATTAATTGAGATTAATGAAACAAGTGAAAAATACCTTAAATCATTGAAAAAATAATTCATATATAGATTCAAGATACTTTCACTTCATTGAAGTTAAAGATAAATTTTCTTTGTTTTTCAACGTTATCTAAACTTTTTTAGATCAATATTTAAATAATTATTTCATAAATATAACTATATCAGGATCATGAAAGATTAAATAAAAATCACGAAATATTATTGGTTAAGTTTGTTTACTTCATCAAATTAACAATATGAGGTTAATTTGTAATAATTTGTAATAATTAGCGTATTACCGAATGAGATAAAAATAAGCGTCGATGTTTATATCTTTACATCTTTTTTTGAAACAAACTTAATTTGCAATAGTTAATATTGTTAGACTTAAAAAGTTATTCAATTCAATTAAAAGATTTACAATGTCAATAATTTCTATTATTAATTCCAGGGGGTGGGGGTTACGCTCCCTCGCCTACTGGCATTTCCGTTTTTTAAAAATATCACTCAGATAAATAAAATCAGAGATTAAACAATAATGTAAAAATAAATCAAAAAATAATTTAATATAATTTTTTAGATATTTATGCTGAAGCATCCTTTGAAACATCTTAAAAACCAAAACCGCATCTTTATAATTGACTAAAAGTGAAATTCTATTTTTGTAATTCTTGTTTTTATGAAAAATACAACCTGTGGTACAGTCCTCTTCTTTAAAAAACATCCTTGAGGAAAGAAGTCTTGTAAACAAAAATGGTTTTTCAGATTAGATCTGGGGCTCCCAAGCTTTCAGCAAAAGAGTGTTAAATTTTACAAAGTATATTAGTACCTAAAGTTAAAAATATTTAACAATTAAATCAATCAACATGAAGTGATTAGAAGAGTAGCGTTTGCTAAAACAACAGACGGAACTAACTACTTGCTATTTGTTTTGAGGCTTAGTGCAAAATTTGTCACACGTGCCAGGGTTTGGGAAGATTTTCTTAGTCATTTTAAAAGAGTTTTTTCTTCAATTGACATTTAAGGATATTGAAATATATTAATAACAAAAGATTTGGTACTTTTAGTTTGATCTTATTTAATTCGAAGTTAATATATAAATAAGCAAAATATGGAACATAAAAAATTTAAAAAAATAAGTTTTACAAACAAGTTTTATATAAAAGGTAATAAAAAAGATTTGTAAGTAAGAAAAAAATTGAAACTTAGCTTACAAAAGAGGGGGGTTTAAGCTTACAAAAGAGGGGGGTTTAAGCTTACAAAAGAGGGGGGTTTAAGCTTACAAAAGAGGGGGGTTTAAGTTCACAAAAGAGGGGGGTTTAAGCTTACAAAAGAGGGGGGTTTAAGCTTACAAAAGAGGGGGGTTTAAGCTTAGTACTATCTACTATCTTGTGGGGCCCTAACGTTTATTTTACTTTCTAGTTAATCCAGCACTGAATGTAGGCAAACCTTTTAGTTTGGTCGCAGAAAGAAACAGGGTTATGTTATAGTCAAACTTGTTTTGAGTTTCTTCCTTTTTTTTTCAGCATACTCTTTTTGTTGAAAAAGAATGGAATAAAGTTAAATATTAAAAGCATAAATTATGTTGTGGTAAAATTTATTTTTATAAACTCTTGTTTACAGAACTGTATACCTTAGGTAATCTATTTTCGCTATGTAAAAGTCAACTCTATGTAATGTGTGCGTTTTAATAATAATATAAAAATTCTTAGACAAAGGTTATTTTTCATACAAGTTAAAAGGAACAAGATTGAGAACAAAATGTTTAAAGAAAAATCACCCAACTCTAAGACTTTTTCAAATTTTGTCAAGGCAGCATTTTATAAGTAAATTGATGTTACTGTTTGATGCTATATTTCAAAAGTTCGAAAAATAGTTTGCATTTTTAAAATTAGTGGCACATAATTAGGAAGTGGCACATAATTAGGAAAGGGTCTATAATGGGCGACTCTTCCCTATATAGTAGGAACACATTTAGAATAGAGGAAGGCTGGAAACTGCATTCTTCTATAAAACCGCTACTGGAAACCAGGAAGAAAATGTCCTGAAGAGAGATTAGTATTAATACTAATACTAATCTCTCTTCAGGACAAAAAAACAATAATATCCTATAGGATATTATCGTTTTTTTAGTTGCTGATAAAGGGGCTCTACTGATGTAAACACTGGTTGGAAAGGAGTCATTCACATACAAGATAGCATATTTTGGCGAACAAATAATACAGAATTTGATATTCATAATACCAGCTCTTGAAAAAAACCGCAATCTTTAACTCTTATTAGAGGTTGTTTATTTCCCCTTTAATTTGAAAGTGAAGCAAATGATGTAATGGATCAGCCGATAATAAATGTGCCCATAATTATGAAAAAAGTCCAAGTCATATTATTTTTTTCGAGATATTTAATGACATTTAAAGACATTTAAAAAAATTACAATAGCAATAACCAACCCAAAAACTGTCTTCGGCGCAATAACCAAGTTTCAATTTCGCTAAACGTCATTTTTTCTATAGCAAAATAAAGTATAGACAAGTGATTCAAAAGAGTACTGATTGAAAAATATAATCTTCTGAAGTATATTATGGCAAACTGATACGTTTTGCTTGTAATCTTTATTTAGGACGAACTTGTACAACTATAATGTTATGTATTTAAGTATGCCTGAACATTTCACTAAAAAAGGCAATTCATATCATATAACAAATTAAGTAAGGGTTTGGAATCCCAGCAGTAGCGTAGCTAAAACTTTCGGGCTCATAGGCAAGATCCCCTGAGGGGCCCCCTTAAGGTAAATTTATTTTATAAAAAAAGTAAATTCAGTAAATATACCATAAATAAAGTAGTAATTTTTGCAATTCTTTTTCTTTTTCCTTTCTAATTTTACGCTTTTCAGCGCCACCTTTAACTTTAGATGTAGATTCCGCCATGATAAAAAAGGGTCTTACACTTATAAATTCCAAAAACTGGTGAAATCAATATATATAAAAGTTTTATTATTTTTTTGAATTAGTTTTTTACCCCTAAGAAAAAAATACATAAATTTTATAAATGTCAGAAACAGGTATTGTTGAGGCAATCCAATAAATTAATTGAGTTCAAACAATGTTCTTGACGTTAACACATAGGTATATGTTGACATAACGATCCATTTTAAAGACCCCTAAATATTATATATATTAAACCCGTTTTTTAAAACGGGCTAGCACACTAGTAATATATTAAAAATGAAATAATGCAATAGTGTTTGCTTACCTTCAGTAATAAGAAAAAAATATATATGTATATTAATATTCATAAGACTAAATAAACAACGTAGAAGTTCACAAATATAAAAAACGATGACTTAATTAAACACAAATCTATACTCTTTAAAGTTTCTCATTGAACTACAAAAGTTTGTAAATATTTTAGCGCAAAATATTACAAACGTTACTTAGATAACAAAAATTCAAATTTAAAAAAAAAACTTGCCAGCTCTATTGCAAATTTCATTATCTCAATTTCGATTTATGAATTTTGAGTAATGTCGACGTTTGGGCCCTTTTTCTACGGGCCCTTAGGCTGTGTCTACTCTTGCTATAGGGTAGCTACGCGCCTGAATCCCAGGAGTGTTATTCTCGGAATAATCCACTACTGGGATTACCTTTCAGACTCGACTTTTATCGGTTTCACAGTCATTTAAAAATTAAATATTAACCGCGTGTATCCTCAATTTCAAATAGAGGCATTTCGTTTTGTATTCTTTGCAGTAATACCTAATATCAAATTTGCTTCGTCGGGTTTTATTTTTCTTTTATTTTTTTTTTTTCTAATTGATTTCAGCTTCAGTACTTAAAGAATTACTTCCAGATTCGGGTACCTCTGTGTCAGACAAAAATGTACTCGTACAACTGTCAAGTTGGAAACAGTGAGTATTTCAAGCAATTCTGCCAAAAGCTTACGACATTTAAATAAAAAAGACACTGATTTCTCCATCAACTTGTACATTTCTCTAATCCATTTATATCAACTTGATATTCTAAAACGAAGCATTAGTGCTGCATGCAATATCTTGCTCTTGCTATTGCTGGCATCTTTTAGTATATTCAGCACAATATGAACTGTAATATCGGCACTATACGGGCTAGTATCTCGACAACAAAGTGTTCTACCTTTTTTTATATGAGAACTAGATCTATAAACTCTGATAATATCATTACTTTATCACTTGATAGGTCTATAGAATTATCTTGGACTGGGTAAATATCAATTTATGTTTTTGTTTACAATATACTTGATAAAATCTTTCAAGAATTGAAACCTTTTCTTCTAGTCCATTTTCAAGAATATTGTTTTCAAACTTCATCCTTTATATATTTCTGTAAGATGTTGTTTGGTGATTGATTAAACATTCTTAGCACTTTTCGTAACTTTTTTTTTGATAACCGGCCATTTATAACTTTCATTTAAATCATATCGAAGCTTTATTTCCATAATTGCAAATCCAGTAATTCTTCCTCAATTTCTTCTTCCTCGAACGAGTAACTGTCAGAAAATTCATTTACAAGGTCTTGCAGATTGTAGCCAATTCATCAGTTGATAAAGAACCTTTATTACTACAAGTCGTATACCGAATAAAGATAAAAA
Organism: Hydra viridissima; assembly: GCF_058129835.1. NCBI lineage: Eukaryota > Metazoa > Cnidaria > Hydrozoa > Anthoathecata > Hydridae > Hydra > Hydra viridissima. The sequence continues at coordinate 6,393,566 of NW_028324308.1, read as the reverse complement.
AAAATCTTTCTCTCACCCCGATATCTGTTTTCTTCTTCTCCTCAGTTCAAAGAATTAAACTTCTGTCTTTTTTTTTTTTTTTTTACTGTACTTTTTTACTTACCACATTTTGATTAGGAATCGTATTTGCTAGCCTTGGCAAATTTCTGAATCCCATGGTAGAGTGGGTGGCACATAAATCATTCGAGAAACAAATTAAATTTAATGAAAGCCTATCTGGCGCTTTTAGGCGGACAAGTAAAAATGACAAAGAGTTGTATTTTTGAAACTTAAAAGTATTTTATTAATGGTTTAGATTACTTCGCTTGTGACTTATCTCATGTCATGTGACTTGTACACGACGTATTCACTGTGAGTGATTCATGGAACGCAATCACATAACCTTGGCGGCTATTTGACATGTGACATTAATGCTACTTTTTTGCGTAAAAACTATATCACTATAGTTTGTATACATCAGGCTGCTTTTGGTAATAAATAAATATTTTTTAACTTACATACATGTTATACTTTTAAATGTAATGTATACATCTTAATCAAAACTTGTATATAACTTCGTAGCTTTATATGCTAAACTTAGTGTGTAAACTGGCATCGTAAACTCTGCTAACAGGTTCAACTTTTTGAGATTCCTCTAATCCTTGGTGCTCAGAGCACCAAATTCTAAGAACTCTGCTCACAACATTCACACATATGATGATTGTATGGACCAATTTGAACATGCTTTATATAATTGATGTAGCTCTAGTACATTATAAAGATGAGGTATTTCTAAAAAGGAGACATGTTGCTTTTTTAATCAGTTGTCCAATTGTCAATAGTCCTTCATAAAGTCCTTCATAAAGTCTTCATAAAGTTCATAAGTCCTTCATATTAAAAACTTTTTTTAATAAGTTATATGCAATTATGAAGGACTTAAAAAGAAATTTTGTGAAATCGTTTGGACTTATAATTGGGGTTATGCTGGATTCATTGATAAAACTTGAACATCTTTCTAAGAAATTTCAAGACAGGCTATTATCTCTACCAGAGGTGCATTGGCTTATAAATTTAAGATACCTTGTAGAGTTGTCGATAAAATAAAAAATTAACAACGGGTAAAATAACAATTTTATTCAAATTTAAATATAATTTAATAAATTGAATGAAATGGAAATAAAAAACATTCCTAACACTTTTTAAATTACTTTGGAGAAGTCCCGAATTACTTTGGAGAAGTCCCGAATTTTATACATGAATACCTCAAGTGTAGTATTTAGATTTCTTGGTTAAAATAACAAATCTCTTGTTTCTTATAATGTATTTATATCAGCTGTTTGTTCATTTGTTTTTAATTTTTAACAAAGGTAAGATTGATTTTAGTGTTAATCTAATGAAATACATAAAATAATCGTATAAATTTATTTTATGAATAGAAATTATGGGTCGTGCATTTCATTGTTGTGCAGAAAAAATACATCTTATCATAAAACTAAAACTAGAAGCAAAAATATTATGCGTTTATTCATGAGACATTATGTTATTCTCCAATGATGATTGAAATCTTTTAAATTGGAAAAATGCAGGTGAAACAAAAGGCCAAATCAGAAAAACGACTGAGTATGAAGACAAATTAATAAAACGTGCTGTTGTTGCCGACCCTTTTGTGATTTCCCATCATATTAAAGAAGATTTAACTTGAAGCGTTTCTTTGAGAACAAGTACGTAGGCGGTTAGTAAAAAGTAAATTAATCGCCAAAAGCGTTTCTTTAAGAACAAGTACGTAGGCGGTTAGTAAAAAGTTAATTAATCGCCAGAAGCGTTTCTTAGTGAACAAGTACGTAGGCGGTTAGTAAAAAGTAAATAGATTGCCAGAAGCCCCAGAAAAGTTCCGCTTTTGAAAAAAAGGCTTTTGGTAGCAAAATCGTGTTTTACAAAAATGCTTGTAGATTGGACTCCTTCAAAATAGCATAATATTTTATGGTCTGATGAGAGTAAAATTGTTTTTTTTGGGTTAAGTGGATATGGGATATATATAAGAAAGCCAAGTTTGTATGACAATAATGGAAATTATTGTCATACAAACTTGGATTAATGTAAAATTGCCTCATTCATCAGGCATCATTGTCTCTCTTATTAACTATCATTTTTAAGAATATTGACAAAGCGCAGACACTCTAGTTCCATCATACAGGCTGAGATTTCATTTCTCTAGCGGTCTATTTCAAATGCACTATTTTTGTACGCAATATAAAAATCCAATAAGTTGGGTAACTTATTAATAGTAATCAGTTTCAACTATTCGAAATCTAGCTGTATTGTTCAAGTATCTTTAAGCATCTTATCAATTTTTTTCGATTCAATTTCTTGAGCTATTATTTCAAAACATTTCTAAATTTGTTTTCATTTTTAATATGAACGATTAAAATTGCACTCACATCTGAAATTATATTTCGCACATCTGAGAACCAATTTTAGATTTATTATCAAATAAAAGTGCCATTAAAATTATTTTAAGAACCCTTACTTAGTAAGGTTTTCCTCTGTCGGAGAGTTTTAAAGCTCCGGGACATATTAATCCGGCACTAAGTATGACCCAACTTAGTAGATATGCTATAAATATGGAAAAATAATTACAAAGATGAGCTTAGGTCACGCATAAAGTAATCGCTGAATGCAATTAAATATAATGGAGATACATTATTTTTAACTACTTAGGTGTGTTATTTATAATATAACAAACAAAAACTTTGAATATCAGATCGTTAGAATGCTCTGATATAAAGCTAAATAGAGTCATAGACAATCAAAAGCGTCGGACTTCTCAAAAGCGGCTTTAGCTTGAATAAGAAACACCATATTTTGGAAAAAAATCTCCGTATACTTTGAGAAAATTAAAAAAGATGCCATCATATAATAGATTTTGAAGCTCCAATGATTACTCTCTGCGTTACTACGTTGGTAATAAGAGTTTTCTTTTTTTTTTTTTTTAGTTACAAATTAACGTTATAAATACATTTTTAAAGTTGTAGCATTTAAGAATACTGAAGCTACTTTCAAGTTAAAAAAGCATATCCTCGGATATATTTGTTGGTTACTATTTATTTAATAAGATGCTCATCATTGATGCTAATTTAAACTTTTATCCACAGCTGCCGATATCAAATTCAAACAGTTGTAATAGCGGTTGTTAAATAAGTTTTCGCGTATTAGAATCTGTTTCACTTGTGGTGCTATTGTTGCAAACATTTGAATCGCTTTTCAATGAATGCGTAGATAACAAACCGTCGGAGTTAATACTTGAGTCACAGCCTTGTGAGGAAGACTTTGAGCATGTTGAATCGTTTTCATTTTTTATACAATTTTCTAAGTTGGTGTGTGTTTCTATTGAGGTGTTCAAATCCTGCTTTTCTGTAGGTATATTCTGTACGTTCTGAGTTTCTTCACTGAACTCTGCACTCCGTATTTTGTGACGGAAATTTTCCAACTCTTTCAAAATTCTAAAAAAAAAAATGTTTAAATTATCTTTATCTACTGTCTTTCAATTTTCCATATATCAAAAAAACATTTAGTTTTGAAGGAGATTACAAAACACAATTTTATATTATCTTAGAATTAGACTTAGGGTTGGTTGCATAAAAGGTATTCAACCTCATTCGACAGGCTAGAATTAAACACCAAGATTCTTCTATAGAAATTTTTGTTTCCTAGACCCGATATTACGATATTTAAAAAGATATTATCAGTCACCGAAGAAATAATATCGATAATAATATCGTTTATTCATCTCATAACGATATTAGCTAAAAAGATGAGTAGGATAGCTTTACTTTAAATTTAATTTGCATTCCTAAGACGAAGAGCCCTGGCGTTAATTGCTATCAAGAAATAGCTTGAAACTATACATAAAGATGCATAGCATAGATTGCAATTTGCTCTTAATTGTAACCAATAACAATCATAAAAGGAGTATTACAAAAAATTCAGCCCGAATATGACTAGGCTGCTCATAGAGATTGCTTTTTTTTTTTTTTTTTTAATATCGTCAAGTAGCAACATTAAAATAAAGTTATACACACCTAAATAACGTGAATTATACTTAAATATAAATCATGTTCGTGAGAGCTCATATTAATTAAATAACCATGTGATTGGTGTATGATGGATTATTGAACAACTTTTGCTGAATGAGCAAAAAATTTTAAGTCAGAAACATAAAGCAGAGCGAAAAAGACAAATAATGAAGCCAACGAAAGAATCCAAGTAAAGGGAGATAGCTAAACAAAAAATAAAGAAGATGAAATGTTGATATCTGTGCAGACTCCAATGCAGTCTCTATGGTAATAAATCCTTAAAACTGTAAATTAATAGAGAGCAAAACTTTAAATAAATATGTATCCAGCTAATTAACTGTTAATTAATATCTAAATATTATTTTTTTTTAAATTATTAGCTTTGTCAAATAATGTGACCCTGGTTTTCAAAATTGTTTTTTCAAACATTTGTCTCTGAATAAAAATTATTAGCAACAGAAAACGACATCATACGGTGCTCTCCAAAAAAAAATTACGAGAAACAAAAAGTTCAGAAATGTTATTCGCGCATAAATTTTAAAGAAGTTGCATCAAGTTGAAAATAGAATGGTTTGTCAGTAGTTAAACTGAATATGCTTTGTGAGTTTAGACCAAAGTACATAGTGAAATGCAACGAAACATTTATCAATTGCGTTTTCAAAATCCTATATCCTCTAAGGAGAATCTTATTGATGGAAGTGCAGCTATTGTGTAAACCTCCATTCTCAACCTGATGTTGTACCTTGTACAGCATCGTCAGGTATGGGATAATATCATCCACCTTTTCACCTTGTCCAAAAAGAAAGGATGGGAACTCGTGATATTTCTGGTCCAATGCAGATGGACCTTGAAGTTTTCTTTCCAACAACTGTAAGAGAAAGATATTTTGTGGCAGAAAATGATCAGGGATGAAGGTGAAGTATAATCTTACTTATCAGCAGTTTTATTAAAAAGGTGAAGTATAATCTTACTTATCAGCAGTATTTCCAATTTTTCCACTTGATAATTTAAAGAAAATACTGATTTGTTTGCACTTATTGTGCATACCAGCCGTCGTTTGTTTCCAAAAAATCGGAGATCATTTCCGATTTTTCTGGGACTATATAATATATAACGATAGAAAATTGGTCGATTGAGATTTTAGACTAGAATTCCTCTTGAGTTTCGTCAACTAAATTAAAGTTTTCATTTTCCAGGTAATCACCCATTTTAACACCAGGTGAAGTAGATTTAAGTAACTAACTTTTCGGCGACATCCTCTCCTATAATCAATTTAGAGGCCTTATTGAGATGGCTTAAATTGATCATGAGAGAGGATGCCGTAAATGTGCATCGCTTTAATGATAGATATGTCTTTTGGTTTTATGAGTTGTGTTGTTTCAAGGATTAAAAATATTACTTCTTTATGTACTTTTATCTTTTGTTTTACACTTTGAGTTTTTTGAAAGCCGAGCTGTAAAACAAAAGATAAAAGTACGATTAAAACCATTATATCAAAGGCATTTTTGGCATGGTATTTTAAGCAAATGCAAATAATAATTTTTAGGCATTTTTCTAAATTAACGTCTAAGAGTGTAGAATCTCTTCGTCTTTAGTTTCTTGTAGCACATATTTTTATATTCAAGTTTTTATCAGTATCATTTTCTGCAAGCAGAAAAAAATTTGTGAATTGATTTCGAGAAGTTTTTCGAAATTTTGAAAAGTTTAGAGTGTTACTATTTCCACTTACAGCTTTTTTTTTTTTAATGTTTGTGAATCTTTTTGCTGTTTTTAGATTTAAAGAGAACCTGTGTCTTTGTAAAAGAAAAATCTTAAAAGTAATTTTTGTTGTCAAATAAAAATAATTTACGACGCTAAGTTTAGTGCATGTATCAGAAGCAAGTTCAACTAAAAGAAAACTTTCCAACAAATCCTACACATACCTTGCCAAATTATAGTTTCCTTGCGAAGCATTAAGCTGCAAGGTGCAGTAGCGCAGACAGACGAGCGTAAATATCAGATACGGAGGAGTAAAAATCACTTAAAAACTTTTTAAGTTTAGCTACACTCCATCTTAGATATTTGCCATCCCGTCAGGCTCTGCCACAAGCGTTGTGAGTAGACAGTTGAATTATCAAGAGTATTTCGCTGAGAAATTATTTTTTTTGAAAATATATATTTTTTAACGCACTTAACAAGCTAGGGTAATTAAATAACTAATTCATATATTGGGAGGATTTATAATACTTACTAATACTTACTAATACTTATAATATTTATAATACTTACGGATTGCCCTCGTCATAGGGAGTGAATTTAACTGGAGATTCTGTCGTACCATTAAAATCTTCTTCAGTAGGGGATTTCTATTGGAAAAAATTGAAATCAATTCCTAATGATCTTTTTTGAGATGATGATCCTAAAAATGTGAAGATGCAAAGAAAAAGTATTTATCTTTTTTTACCCAGATTCAATCAATAAAAAGATACGTCAGGGTTTTATTCAATGAGTTGTTTAAATAACCTTTAAATATTATTTACTGGTTTTGGGTTCTTTGCAGGAAGAAAACCAAAATAATTGACCAATTTGAAAATAGTGTCAAAAGCAACATATGTATAATCAAAATAATTTTCAATGGTCACATCCAGAAAACTGATTTTGTTAAACAATATTTAAAAAAAAAGGGTATTCAAGAGTTTGAACTAGCATTCGACCACGCATAAGAATTAATTAGATATTTTTCCAGCAAAAAGCAGAAAAAAGAAAAAAAGAAAAAAAGAAAAGAAGCATCGAGAAACAAAAAAAATTTGAATAAAATTAAAGAGAAGGAAGAAAACACTCACAATTTGAATATGCTCACGAAGAACTTTAAGCAAACTGTTTTTCTGTTCTTCTGTCTCAAAACACAAGTACAATTCCCTAGCGTTATTCAAGGGAGACAATTTAACGCATACCACGTTCCGATATTCTTTTACCCCTTCTGATACGTCTCGGAAGTCAGAGTTATCAAGAATGAATTTCCCTAGATAAAAAATTTTTGGAAAAATAAAATGCAAACGCGAGGACTTATAGTAAACTTTTGCAAAACTTTTCCTACGCTTAAGCGTAAAATTATTATTGTCGATCAACAATAATACTTATTTTTATTGGCTTGTGTAATAGAAATCTCTACACAACAAGATACCCTTTCGCGGCTAAAACCTCATATCAGGATCAGAGGGGGTTATCTTTTCAAAAACGTAATTTAACCTGAAAACCAACCGGAATTAAATTTTAAACCAAGTTTTTCAGCAGCCAACAGATTTGTATGCTTTATATAAGAGGTATTGTAGAAAGAATACTTAATGCAGACATGCAAAACGCATTAAATTTTAAAAACGTTTTTAATACTGATTGATTGTCGGCATAATTACAGATTAGTTTTTGATTTTGACATAATTCGATAAGACAAATAACATTTTTAAGTGTAATATTTTAAACAAAATAATTTAAAAAAAACAATCTGAAAAAGAGGAGTGTTTTACAAAAACTACAAAATGTTAACATATTGTAGATGTAAAAATATATATATATAAATAAAAAGAAAAAAGCAAAAGGAACGCTTTCTCTTTATTTTGGTAAGAACTTCGCTTCAATTGCGCGACGCAGATCTTAACAGCAAACTTATTTTTTCTTTATTTTCACAATATATCTAAACGTCGATCAACAGTTAGATCTGGTACTCAGTGAAATAATTTTGTGTAAAAATGCGGAAATTTAAGTGACTTGTGGCTGTGAAACTCGATGTATTTATAAACCATAATTTTAGAAAGAAAGGGAAATTTTTAAAGACCTTAGTTTTAAATTAATTTTTTCTACTATAACTTTCGGCAACTTTAGTTTTTCAAATCAAATAACAAAAATCACAACATTTTTCTGGACAATACAAACAAAACTTGCGAAAAGCTTAGGAAAGCATAAAAATGTTTAGTGAAATATCTTTGTAAAATTGGTTCGGCAATTTCAAATACTAAAGAGACAATAAAATTGGCTCAGTAAGTTTAAATACTAAAGTGACCATAAACACATAACCGATTAAATTTTTCGTAATTTTCTGAAAATATACTTCGTCGACAAAGATAAGTTGGCTTTTGTGACTTACTTTTTAACAAAATATACTTCATATCACTTACATTGGCAATGATAAAAATGTAAATATGGCCAACCTTTATAATCGCCAGTTTCTTCGTTTTTTTCATCTTTATAGTATGTAAGAACTAACTGTTTTGCTGAACTTTTTTTCTTAGGAACTTCGTTTGGGAGCTTTTGAGACCCTTTCATCAAAGACAAAGACAGAGACAGCCTTTTCAGGGAGCTTGACTTTGTAATATTAATTTCTTCCCAACAAACTGTACAAAATCTCTTTCGAAACGGCTTGCTTAAGTCAGCAGCAGATTTGCTAATATGGCCTTTAAACAAACTCATCTTCCAACCCTTAAGAAATTTTCACTTGAAAATTCCAAAGTTTAATGTGACGTCGAGTCGCTTTGATGGAAAGTTCAAACTGCAACTTTTTAATGCAACTCAAAGCTTTAATTTTTAGCGCGATTATTACGGTAAGTATAATAGCTTTCATATCCTATAAGTTTCGTTTCAGCTTAGACAATTGTTTATGAAAGACAGCGATTAAAATCTTTTTAAAGGTTTATTAATAAAAAAAAAAACTCCTACATAAATTTTAAGAAAATTTGCTCGATAATAAAATGGTTTTGATTGTTACTAATCCCCACTGTTTAATCTCTTATCGAACTTTGTTCTAGTTAAAAATTGTATACAAATACCCTGTTCCTTTTTAAATGCATTCAAATGAACTGATAGTAATGATATTGAACTCTGGAAGTATGACCATGATGCTAAATAATCTTCGATAACGCTCGGATTTTGCACTCAAATTTTGTATAATATTGCGGTTTTACATGAAGAGAAAGATGTTGAGTAATTAAATTTTTTGAAACAGAAAACTTATTTGAGAAATTTTTTGAAACCATCTTAGAACGAATGTGTGCTTTATGTAAAATAGCAGGCCAGTAAACCTAACAAAAAATGTCAAAAATAATGCGTTTTAAAACGCCAACCCTCACTAATGCAATTTACTTAAATTTATAGTCTATTTCTTTATAATGTAATTAAATTTCCACCCCAATTTTATCAGTCAATAGTATTCTTCCTATCTTTGGAAATGATATTTAACCACTAAAATCGATAACCAAAAAACAGAAAAACGATTTTTGTAGAAATGCTTTAAACAGTTATTAGCATTGAAGAAAAGATTTTAAAAAAAGAGTATAGAGAAGATATGGAAAGATAGGAGTAGGGGAAAGAGGTGCAAGAGGGGAAGGAGGGGTATAGTTAGGAGTTAGGTAGAACCAAATATCACTCTACTCAAGAAGAAAAGAAAAAATGTGATAATTATTTTTATCTATTTTAAAGTTTGAGATTTTGTAATTGTTTGAAATATAAAATCCGTGGTGAATGATTTGTTATTGTTAAATATAGTTGAAAATTTTGCGCGCAAAAAAATCTACGTCCGGTTTTAAAGATTAAGTTATTTTCACATTCTTGGATTTCTAACCAAATACAAGTGACAGTAGGAAAGCTTCTGTTCTTAGAAACTTTTTTTGTTTATTAACTTTTTTTTGTTTAACCTAGCAGCTTTTTTAGTTTATATTTTAAATCTTAAAGTTAAACTTACCAAGAAAGTTGCATAGAACATGGTAAAGCACGGCGCAGTTGCAAAAAGTTCTAATTTCAAAGTATAGAAAAAGTTTGTCGATCTTCATACAACCGATGCATAGTCAATCATCTAATACAAACAACGTGGGCAAAAGTCGATACAAGGAATTAATTAGTAGATGATCCCGGCGCTACTCCACTTTCTCCCCCCCCCCCCCCCCCCCCTAATTTTATGATTGATTCTGGTAGAGAATTTTATGCTCATTAAGAATTGTATAAAAACAACGGAAAGTGCTCTAATCTGATGTTGAAAGTACAAAAATATACCACAAATCACTAATATTCGCCATCTTGAATTCACTAACTTTACGGTTGATTTAACCGCAAAACATTGCCAGCCTGGTTTTTACTATAAGGAATTTTTTCTGGTTTAATATAGATAGCGATTCCACGGCTCAACGAAAAACATCTGACGTTTGACAAAAAACACGAAATTTTCATGAACTTTACTCTCTTATATCTTTTTGTATGCTTAAGCAAACACCTTGAGGTTTTTTGAATCAATTAGTGTTACTCAACCTCTTTACAGCCAAATGTAGAAAGTACTATTGATTATATGGCTTCATTTAAATTTTATCCATATCTTAAGACCACTTTTAAGAAAAAAGCTTGAAGCGGGAACGTTTTTTTAAAACGAAGCTTTTGGAGGTTAGGATTCCTTAATACCAAAACACATCCAATTTTTATAAAATTTTCCGTATATGTTAAAAAAGGGATGAGGAATCTAATGGAATGTGGACACTTTTTAACTTTTATACATAAATTTTTAGTTCTTAGCGTTTCAAAACTTCAAGGTTAATTTTTTTAAAAAAAAAAAAGTTTTTTTTAAAAGTGTCCAGGTGAAAATTGCAAGTTTAGACTTTCCTCTTTTTATAACAAGTATTTATTTATGTTTTCTTGAAGAATAGATTCTAAGGGTTTGTATACAGAAATTATGTATATATATATATATATATATCTATATTCCTTCGCATATTTTATGACGTTTTTTATTTTTATTTTCGCGACGTAAGAATCATTGTATATGTTTATTTGAATTATAAAAAAATCGTCTGGAATGGCTAATATAGACGCGTAAGTTCTTTCCAGAGCTATCGGGCAGACGATCGAGTTATAAAGTTATAAAACGTGTCGCTCTTGCGAAATTGCGATTCCTTCTTATGAAATTTAGTTTTATAACAGAATTTACGATTATTTTTTCGATTATTTTTTTTTTTTGTTATTAAAGAAAAAAATTAATTGAAAAGACAAACTTTCATAGAGTAATAAAAAAGGGTTTTCTTAACGTTCTTTGCAAAAAATGTTCTTAATAATTTTGTGTGGCTATGAAAATTCAGCCGTTTTTTGATTTGCACAACCTTAGGCATGAATTATAATGTATGTTACGTTTGATGCACACAGGATATCAAACAAGATATGCTGTTAAAACTTGATCCCAAAAGTGAAAAAACCGATGTTCGGAAAATCTCTGCATCCACATAAACTCGGATAAATAATCAGCTACCATTTCGCGATTAGTTGGCCCCATCATTAATTTGAATTTTGCTTTTGCTCGACACCACATAGCTTCCACGTGATTTGTTGTTACACCTGTCTGTGGATCTACAAAGTTGAGGGTGTGGTTAACGGTACCATGTAAATATGCAGGAGCTTGCAAATCATTATATGCTGCCCACATATCACTCCAGACAATAGAGCCAGGAAGTATCCATTGATGTATAATAGGAATTAATGTTGCAGCATCGCGATTTTGGACAGGAACCAAAAAGCCTTTCTTCGTTGCAGGTTCATACCCACCAAATATCCACTGCTGCGGGATTATTCTACCAACTTGATATTTTCTTCGACAAAAAACAGATTCATCTATTTCAACAATGCACCCTGGACCGCCTATGGGATCAGGGTTATTGAGGAAATATGAAACGCAAATGTCTCTGCAAAATTGATTCCAATCAACAATGGTGCTGTCGTTTCCGATATTTAACTCTTGCCTTAAATCACTTATTGATAATCCCCGGCTCTTACCTGCACTTCTACTCCAAGCGTAAGTTAAGCCCAATATTTGCCACAATTGTAGGTGAGATTTCTCAAAGAAGCTGCCTTTTCTAATGTTGAAGGTTCTTTTGCAGCGCTTGACTGGACATCTCCAAATAACTTGATCAACTGACCCATTCTTTGTTTGCTGTGTGCAGGGCACGTTACATACACTACAATTCATACTTTCAGCGAGTAAACCATAAGTTCTGCACTAGTGAATTGTAGCTTCGATATCGTATTTGAATTTTGCTCCTATTTCTGTCATAGAAAGTGAGTCAAAAGCGTCTATTGTTGGTCTTCGAAGAGCCATGATATGTAGATAAATGAAGAAGCAGAAAAACTATTCTAAAGCACTCTTTTTTATATGACATAATGAAAATGAATTCACGGGGGGGGGGGGGGGGTTAACTTGAAGTATTAAAAGAAAGTCAATAGTTTTAAAGAATTACTTTTTTAATTAAAAAATTTTTAACTTGTTTTAAAGTTAATTGTAGAATATAATCAATGAAAGAATTTTCAACTTATTTGACAAAAGTTTTAAAAGACACTCAAGCTAACAAACTAAGAATCCAGTTAAAGCAAATTGACGCGATAAGAGTAAATGCCATTGAATTCCATTACCTGCTAGTAGAAAAAAAAAAGCGGTCAATACACCTGATTATGAACTTAACGCACCGGTTCTTTGTTCTACTATTCGAAATCTTTAATATAAAAAATAAAAACCAGGTTGTTGATACTTTGAAAGGATAACTTTTAAACAAAAAAAAATCACTTTTCAAGATGGCGAATATTAGCGATTTGTGGTATATTTTTGTACTTTCAACTTCAGATTAGAGCACTTTCCGTTGATTTTGAGACCCATGTTTTTATACGATTCTTAATCAGCATAAAATTCTGTATCAGAATCAATCATAAAATTAGGGGGGGGGGGGGGGGGGAGAAAGTGGAGTAGCGCCACTGTTTTATACATATGATCAAACATAAGTAATAATTTGTGTTTGGTCCAGCTCTTTTTTATAACAGAATGATCACTTGAAGAATCACTCATTTTTATTTATATTATATTATAATATATCTATAAATCACTACACACTGACACACACACATACACAGATATATATATATATATATATATATATATATATATATATATATATATATATATATATATATATATATATATATATATATATATAAACTTTCAGTCTCACACTTTCAATGCTGAACTGAATTAGTAAAAATACTTAAACGGAAGCGAAATGAGATTTGAACTAGTATATTATTATAGTTTAGACGGCCTGAGTCATTTAAAACTTAAACTAATTCCGTAATTTCGGATATAATTATGGATAAAAAACAAACGTCTAAAAATCGTTTATTTGACGTCTTTTATTGACCAAACTTTTTCGTTTCAAATTTATCCTTATAAGACGCTTTTTGAACGTTTACGAAACGTTCTTTTTTTCCTTGGACGATAAAACCTAAAGTAAACGTCCAAATAACGTTTAAAAAACGCTATGTGTTTACTGGGTGTGTACAATAATTCATCAGAACATCAACAGGAGTTTTGTGGTGATCCTGGAAGTTACCTTAGACCCATTTAAACATTTTCCATGCATTCTCAAATCCTTTATAAGGCAAATAGATTTTACAATAAAATAAATACTTCCATGTTTCCAAAGATCACCTTAACTAAAAGTTGAGTAGATCTTTGGAAACTTGAAAACTAAGTACTTTAAACCTTTTTGAGGTTTTTTCAGACATTCTTTTCAGAAACCTTTTTTGAGGTTTTTTTAGACATTTTTGAGATTTTTTCAGTTTTTTCTTTTCAAAAAAGTTAAATCAACTCACCATTCATAAATGGATCGAAATTCATGCTTTCAGCTGGATGCTATTTCATGCTATTGCAAGTTCATATTTCTGAGCCACATAATCATTTCCACCATAAAGACTGTACCAAAGACAGGAAGCAGGAGTGCTTTGCAAATCCACCGAGCATAACTATTAACAAGCGATTGATTTTACAATTTTCAATAATTTTCCACCGGTGAGCCTACTTTTAAATCTGCCGAGAATATTAAATTTATATAAATTGATGTTAATAAATCTGCCGAGAATATTAAAACTTAATTATAAAATTAGTTAAATGCACAAAACACTAATGTAAATGAAGATTAATAAAACACATAAACTAATTCAACAATAATTTTAAAATGAAATTGTATTTTGGGGAGGTCTCCGGCCTCCTCTTTTTTATAAATAGAAACCAGGACAACCGTTTAGGTTTTTTTTTATCTACTTCTCCTCTCCTAAAAATCTCCTCTACGTCTCCTAAAATCGCGGAACAATCACGATGTTGTTTAAATAGGTTGAACAATCATAAAAGCATATGAGAAGCATCGAAAACTTATAGTAAAACTGTTGTTTTATTTTCATCAAATCAATCATCAAAAATATCGTGATCTTCTTGTATGCATAATATTCTTCAAATTTTTTTTTGTTTTATACGGTGTAAGCATATTAAGAAGATTTTCCTCTCCACACATAAAAAAATCCTTTTTTCTTCTCTGTAAAATGTTAGTTAACCAGAAACAAAAGCTTTTCAACTCAAGACCTGGAGTTTTTACGCTATTTAAAGTGTAATTTTATAAACATTTTTTAAACTATTTATTTATAATTATTTTTATTGTTAGGCAATTTTGAGCAGCTTATCAGAATGCCCAATCATTTTTGTCTGGAGAAACTAGCAAGTCTAATAATAGTAACTGTCTGACAGAAACAGATTTTAGTATGGGATTAAATTTAAAATTAAAAAAAAACGAAAACTTGAACATACAATAATTTTTATTTATTGTGAATTTAAGTTTTAGTGAGACCCGTGGAAAATTTCAGACTTTTTATTGGTAATTTTCAACAAAGTTTCATTGGTACACTGTTAAGCCACTTTGGACTTAAAGAAAATCCATATATTTTAAAAAAGAAATTTTCTTTAACAGCTTTTGTGTATTGTTGATGAAGGTGTTGTTTAATATGCTTATCATTTTTTGAATTTGTTATCTTTAGCTTGAAGTTCTAAAAAAATATTGAAAGAATAGAGGTGCAAATACTAAACTTCAACCTGGTAGAAGTGTTTTAAAGTATTACCATTACAAACTTCTCATGAGGTACATGCTAAACTTAATTGTCTAATCCAGTGATATGAGTTATTGTTCCCTGGAGAACAAACTTCAAGCAAGCTTTACGAAGAAACTGGATGCTTAAACGAAGTATTTTTGTTTAAGCATCTAGTTAGTATTATTCAACGCTTGAATTTCTACTTCCACAAATAAAACCTTGCACCTGTTTTAGTGTCTACTATGGAGGCAGTAGTTATTAAGCATATGGGTGAGTTCAACTTAGTATTTTATTCAATCTGGTTTGTTAAAGCCCCCTTCGCAGGTACTGCTTCTTCTCAAGACCTACAAGCCATTGATGATATGATTCAGTACATAGATAGAATCCCTAATTCTGCTAAGGCATGCTTTAATTGAATGCAGAGTCATTTCTAGTATCTAACTGAATGATTTGTTGTACTATGTCTTGTTAACGATAACTTACTGGAAGAAGTTCAACAAGCTATTGCTCTTCAGCTTTAAAAAACTCCAAGGCCAAAGATGCTATACTCATACAAACTATGGAAAGCAATACCACAGATTGTTGTAGATGGTCTTTCTGACTTGAAACTCTTTCTGAACTTGTAGGACTCACCATGCTTGAATGGATTAAAATAAATCCTTCAAACTGGGAATTCTTTCCTAGATTTCTGATCAACAAAGAATTTGTACTTTCTCTCCATGTGGTTAAAGATTGTGCATAAATGGAAATTAAACTTGCCCAGGATTTTTTAGAGTCTTTAGGACACAAAAATGACAAGCAGGCAAATCTTTTAGCTGTAGCAAGCAATTGACAAAAACTCAAGATAACAAAAAACTGCAACACGTTTTTAATCTTTTCACAACCAAAGTAATCTTTTCACAATCAAAGATTTATTTAGAAGAAATGCGATCCTGTGAATTAAATAAGATATTTATTTTATTGAATCATCAAAACATTGAAATGATAAAGTTTTTGATATATGGATTTTCTATAAGTCCAAATTGAAGTCTGAAATTTTCGATTGGTCTTACAAGCACCTAAATTCATGATTTAACATGCCATTTTTGCAAAGGTTTTTAGAATTTTCTTTCAGGTCTCTGATAACTATGGAACCTTGTTTTATAAAAAAAAAAGGCGACTGTCAAACCCAAAATGCATGGACTACGCAAATGCACTAAGTCTACAACTCTACATCTTTTGGTTTTTACAGACGAGTCTTCAAAGATTTCTTTGAGGCCGACTTCCTTCATGTCGTGGATGAATAGGACCAATGTAAACTTATCTTAAGTTCTAAATTATTGCTCTCTAACCAACTTTTATTTTTATTTAAAAAATTATTCATTGTTTTATTGGCTGCATTCCCCTTTTCTGCAAATTTAGGGGATATGCTTGTAATTTTTAATTGTACTTTTTCGCGAATCACTAGTCACATCTTCTGTACTACAGCCTTTCAGAATAAAGTCACACAGAAGAGAATTTCGTTCTTCGTTTGTATGTTTTCGCCATTCTTCAAATAACTCCAACTTTTTAATTGAATACACTTGGTCTGAAAAAAGTTATACAAAAATTAAGCGGGGCAGACCATGGCAGCCAAATTTTTACATCTAAACACCTTAGAATTGTAGTTATTTTATTTTAAAAAAATTAGCCTAAATATGTGGATAAAACTAGTTACAAGCTTTGAAAATTAAAAAACGAAAAATAGATTGAAATTTTTAAATAGTGTTTTTAAAAGCTACAGGACACTAGTTATGCCACAAATCCAAAGTACATACCCTCTAAAGTAAAATTCATCGCAACAGTCGTAATTATTATTCATAATAAATTTTCTATAAGTTATTGCTACACTGCAAAATTGCAATTAACTTGATAACAAAAATATGTTTATCTTTAAGTGTCGCTTAAACGCTAATGATTCAACACACGTACACTATTTAATACTTGGAATTTTTTTCTTGGGAATGTGTTCAGAAATATCATGGGATTATCGGCGCTACTCCACTTTCTCTCCCCCCCCCCCCCCTAATTTTATGATTGATTCTGATACAGAATTTTATGCTGATTAAGAATCGTATAAAAACATGGGTCTCAAAATCAACGGAAAGTGCTCTAATCTGAAGTTGAAAGTACAAAAATATACCACAAATCGCTAATATTCGCCATCTTGAAAAGTGATTTTTTTTTGTTTAAAAGTTATCCTTTCAAAGTATCAACAACCTGGTTTTTATTTTTTATATTAAAGATTTCGAATAGTAGAACAAAGAACCGGTGCGTTAAGTTCATAATCAGGTGTATTGACCGCTTTTTTTTTTCTACTAGCAGGTAATGGAATTCAATGGCATTTACTCTTATCGCGTCAATTTGCTTTAACTGGATTCTTAGTTTGTTAGCTTGAGTGTCTTTTAAAACTTTTGTCAAATAAGTTGAAAATTCTTTCATTGATTATATTCTACAATTAACTTTAAAACAAGTTAAAAATTTTTTAATTAAAAAAGTAATTCTTTAAAACTATTGACTTTCTTTTAATACTTCAAGTTAACCCCCCCCCCCCCCCGTGAATTCATTTTCATTATGTCATATAAAAAAGAGTGCTTTAGAATAGTTTTTCTGCTTCTTCATTTATCTACATATCATGGCTCTTCGAAGACCAACAATAGACGCTTTTGACTCACTTTCTATGACAGAAATAGGAGCAAAATTCAAATACGATATCGAAGCTACAATTCACTAGTGCAGAACTTATGGTTTACTCGCTGAAAGTATGAATTGTAGTGTATGTAACGTGCCCTGCACACAGCAAACAAAGAATGGGTCAGTTGATCAAGTTATTTGGAGATGTCCAGTCAAGCGCTGCAAAAGAACCTTCAACATTAGAAAAGGCAGCTTCTTTGAGAAATCTCACCTACAATTGTGGCAAATATTGGGCTTAACTTACGCTTGGAGTAGAAGTGCAGGTAAGAGCCGGGGATTATCAATAAGTGATTTAAGGCAAGAGTTAAATATCGGAAACGACAGCACCATTGTTGATTGGAATCAATTTTGCAGAGACATTTGCGTTTCATATTTCCTCAATAACCCTGATCCCATAGGCGGTCCAGGGTGCATTGTTGAAATAGATGAATCTGTTTTTTGTCGAAGAAAATATCAAGTTGGTAGAATAATCCCGCAGCAGTGGATATTTGGTGGGTATGAACCTGCAACGAAGAAAGGCTTTTTGGTTCCTGTCCAAAATCGCGATGCTGCAACATTAATTCCTATTATACATCAATGGATACTTCCTGGCTCTATTGTCTGGAGTGATATGTGGGCAGCATATAATGATTTGCAAGCTCCTGCATATTTACATGGTACCGTTAACCACACCCTCAACTTTGTAGATCCACAGACAGGTGTAACAACAAATCACGTGGAAGCTATGTGGTGTCGAGCAAAAGCAAAATTCAAATTAATGATGGGGCCAACTAATCGCGAAATGGTAGCTGATTATTTATCCGAGTTTATGTGGATGCAGAGATTTTCCGAACATCGGTTTTTTCACTTTTGGGATCAAGTTTTAACAGCATATCTTGTTTGATATCCTGTGTGCATCAAACGTAACATACATTATAATTCATGCCTAAGGTTGTGCAAATCAAAAAACGGCTGAATTTTCATAGCCACACAAAATTATTAAGAACATTTTTTGCAAAGAACGTTAAGAAAACCCTTTTTTATTACTCTATGAAAGTTTGTCTTTTCAATTAATTTTTTTCTTTAATAACAAAAAAAAAAAATAATCGAAAAAATAATCGTAAATTCTGTTATAAAACTAAATTTCATAAGAAGGAATCGCAATTTCGCAAGAGCGACACGTTTTATAACTTTATAACTCGATCGTCTGCCCGATAGCTCTGGAAAGAACTTACGCGTCTATATTAGCCATTCCAGACGATTTTTTTATAATTCAAATAAACATATACAATGATTCTCATCAAACGTAACAGACATTATAATTCATGCCTAAGGTTGTGTAAATCAAAAAAACGGCTGAATTTTCACAGCCCAACAAAGTAATCAAGATAAAATTTTGTTTGTTGCTTTTTCCAGAAGACAATAAAAACTTTACTCAACTTTAAATTCACAATATAATAATATTGTGATGTTATTGTTTAGTGAAATTGACACATGTAACAAATGTTTCCCAGCCACCTGTTCCCAATTTAGGAGAACTCCCCCTAAAAAATTTATTCTTGAGTTCTTTTTTTTTTCTCAAAAAAAATTGAGCAAAATCTTAAATCAAAAAAGTTGTACACCAGTACAACTTTTTTGATTTAAATCAAGAGTTGAAAGCTTCATAAGTAATGATTTTATATCACAACCAATATACAGTTCAATATGACAATAATTATAAGAAAATGTGACTTTAAAGCATGACCAAAAACATCGCAGATCTATATTATATTGGAAAAAGAAGCTTCACAAGATTTGTCATTTTGGCCATCATACCAATAGTAGTGATCTCAATACCAATAGTGAAGTTATAAGACAGGAAGATGATTATTTTTTATTTATTAATTTCTCTATACTTAAGAGTTTATTTCAACCTTTGTTAGCCATGGTCAAGGTCCTAAAATCTACAAAGCAAATGCAAGAGCAATTTTCGTGAAATCGGAAAAGGTTTTACTGCAATGGAAACATTTTCTCAATGCATGAATATGTTGTTTTTTTTATCTAAAATCTCTAACCTTAATGACAATGAAATTTATATGGCATATGAGAAGTTCTAATTTAAGAAGTTAAAACTTAGGGCTGTTAGGGTCAGTGACTATTCCAAAACTGGTTTTAAAGGACAAAAAGCGAATTTAAACAAGCGTCGTAAATCAACTTCACTATGCAAAAAGCAAAGAAAAAAACTTAGATCTCTTCATAAGGGATACTTATATACTGAAAAAATAGATTCATATAGCTCTGGTAGTTTTTAAGCAGTTTTTAGAGACAAATTTTGATTTTTAATCTTTGACTTGATTTTTCTCATTTTGAGATTTTTCGATTTTTTTTTTTAATTTTAAAACATGATATCTCTAGTTTAAATTAAGCAATTAAGCTGGAATTTTCAGGATATGTTCTTTATACATGTAGAATTCATTTGTCTTAAGATTTTTAAAATTTCTTTTTTTGGGGCGCTACAATATGGTTTTGTTTGCCAGAGTTTTTTCATAAAAATATATATTCAAGTTTAAAAGTCAATATAATCTGAACTAGGGAGACAAATTTAAAAATCCTATAACAAATGAATTTTATACATATGTAGAACTACCATACCAAATTTGGAGGTTTGATTTATTGTCATTTTTGAGAAATTGTGTTTTGAAGTTTTCCTTTTTTTCACACTTTTTAATAAAATTTCAAGGCAAACGATGCACTTTTTTATAAATTTTTTTGATTTTATGTTTAGATTCATAATTATTGTTAACAAATGCTTAGCTTTATTGTAAATATAACTTTGATGCTTGAAAAAAGTTTTTCATAGGCCTACCACCTTAAATCGAGGTTGATCATCCAGCTGAAAGTGAAGCATGCTTTGCAAATACGTTCGCTTTTTCAACACGCATTTTTTAATGTTATGTTTTTTTCGAATGAGGTATCACCTTACAACAAAATCCTCGTTTCGATAGTGTTTCATAGATTCCCCCTTAAATTGAGAGCTCGTTTCAAGCAGAACCAACAGGTAGGATATTAACTTTTTTTCATACGCGATATATAGTCAACTTAAAAGTATATCATATATATAAATATGTCTGTATTTATCTCATTATCTCCTGAAGAATTTAATAATTTTGGCCAAAATTTCAACTGCTTTTTGCAGAAAAAATTTCTCATCTTTTAGCAGCCATATATACTATAATATTTGACCAAAAATTTGCACACCCACAACATGCTCCACAAAACGTGTGGATTTTACAAAGCTTAAGTTTACGGTCTCATAAAAGATAAAACTTGAAGAGGTTTGCTTTTTCCGTCACAAACAAGCATTTGTACGTCACAAACAAGCATCTGTAGGTGCTTTATATCAATAAGTTTTATTTCGTTAGGAAGAATATTGAAATTAGGCACAGAAAACAGACGGAAAAAAAAGTCAAAAAGGAAAATGAATGTTTTTAAAAACTACTCTTCAGGTAGATATGTCTATACTATAAAAACCCAAGAAAATACATTGCACTATTTTAGTTACTGCGCTGGGTGTGTTAAAAAAAGCAACTTCAGAACTGTTTTGGAAATGTCTCTCATTAAAAACACTGTATAAAGGTTGCTTAAAAGTCGGCTTACAAGAAAAAAAAGCGTTTTGGAATATTCCAAGAAAGAGACATCTTTCAAAATACCTGTAGTAAGTTTTATATAATAAATCTGATTTTAAATTCTTTCTAAGTTAACTTCATTTGCAAATGGCTTCATATAATTTCTAAAATTACAGAATTTAAAGTTTAAAATAACAGAACATAAATATCCTTGATAACAAAATCTGCCCTTCAATTTTAAAATAGTTTAATATATAAGGCACTACAATTATCTATTTACAAATTTAGTTTTTTAAATTATTTATATTTTTATGAATATCAGAGTTATAATAGCTAAGGTCACAATTGGTCACAATTGGCAGAGGTATGCAACGCTTTCTTCCAAAATGTTATGCCTGCATCACATTGAAAAGTAGCGTTTCTTTGGCATTAGCGATTCATCTTCTTCTATGGATTCATCTGCAAGGAATTCAATACAATTTTGATTGGGTAAGGAAGCTGAAGGGCTTATATCAATATGAACAACTACATCATGACTCAATGAAGGTACTCTTAACTTTGGAGCTTCGTAAGTACTGCAAATATAGGTTGAGGAAGCTGTTGAGTATACAGAGTTTCTACTGAACGAAGAACCATTACTGAATCTTATCGAAGCAGTCGAATATCCAGAATCTCTTATACAAATACCACTTGTGTAGAAATCGTCTAAGGGATCCTGGCTAACTTCCTGATTAATTTCACTTTCGCTTCTTATTTTTTTAGAAATATCAAACAACTCTTTTAAAAGCCTGGGAAAAACGAATATTTTTTAAAATTCTTACTTGGAGATATTTATGAGTTTTTAAATTCTAATTATGGTTACTTACGGATTGTCCTCATCATTTGGGATGTCTTTTATTGGAAGTTTATCATAATCTTCAATGTCACTGTGTGACTTCTAAACATAAAAGCAATTGAAAATACAATGCTATGTGAAATCGGTCTAGCCCATCTTTTCATCAAAATTTTAATAAATTTTAAAAGCTTAAAAGAAAGTGTAAAATGAAAATTGAAACTCGCAAAACACTAAAATTTATTTTTCATAAGTCAGAGAGAAGCCCTTACAAATTAATTTTCATAAGTCAGAGAGAAGCCCTTACAAATTAGGGCGTTTTACTGAAACTTTTAAATAATTGAACAAAATTTACAACAAAAAAACCTACAAGTCCAATATTTTCGCGAAGAACATTAAGGAAACTTCCCTTCTCTTCGATCGTTTCAAAACACAAATACAAATCCCTTTGTATCTGATGACGAGTCAGCTTAACGCAAACCACGTTTTGAAATTCTTTTATGCCCTCTTTTACCTCTCTGAAGTCGGAATCGTCAAGAATAAACTTCCCTAAAAGTTGAAGTTTTAAAAATTTCAAGTAAAGCCAGTCAAGTTAAATTAGGCATCGGTTTAAACTCAATAAACTCACCAAGAATTGTTTTATATTTTTTTTTGTAGTATGTAAAAACTAATCTTCGAGAAGAAGGTTTGGTCTGAAGCACCCTAGAAAGTTGGTCAATCTTTAGCGAAGCTCTTCTGATAGGAAATGAAGATCTTTTTGTTTTAATGTTAATTTGGTCTGATACAGATATTTCTTCAAAAGAAACTGTGCAAAATCTTCTTCGAAACGGCTTATCCAAATCGCTTGCCGATTTGAAAATAAAACCATCAAACAAATTTACTTCTTTTTTATCATTCATGATTAAAGCTTTTAATGAAAATCACCCACCTAAAAATAATTGCGTAAGGTATTAATTTTCGCTTGAAGACAAAATTATGTAATTATTTATTATAGCTGTACTGCTTGCGCTGACACGAACTGGAAGAAGCTGACACTCACTATAAAAGTAAACAAAACAATGAATCTCAGATTTCTCCGGAATTTCTTTTTATAATTTCTTATCACTATGTTGATAATAATACCTTTAAAAAAAATGTGTTTTAAAAAAGAAATGCAAATATTTAAATTGCATAATGATTTAAATAGAATTTATACTAGAAAAACAACAATATCCCATTGCTTTTTAGAAATGCGCTGACTAGACTAGATTTAATATGTAGTAATTAATCATATCCTATTTGAGATTTAAAATAGAGTTTATAGCTATAAAATTTTAAAAGCTTTAAAGTGCTGCCCTAAAAAGGAAAACGCTAATTTTGTTTCAAGGAGATAATGTAAATGTTTCTTTTTTACATGACGATAATACAATTTTAAGTGAGGCCACAACCTCCTCATGATCTATCTCCGGCTTAGAACAAAACCTCCTCATGATCTATCTTCTAGAACTCGTTTACTGATAACTTACATTTTTTTTTTATTATTATATGTAAAAAAAATTAGTGTATTTATGATTTTTTTAATTATTATTTGTAAAATCTTAACAATTCGCTCGTTTTTTGCCGTTTTTTTTTCGTGTTCTGGATGACTTAATGTAAAATATAATTTTCCACTATGATGGAACACAAACAAATTAGATCATTTTTAGTTCGCTATAAATTTTAAAAAAACATCTTGCTTATCGATTAAAATTAAAACAAAGAATAAATATGTAGATTCTCATTTAAGAAAGTTTTTTTTGAAACAACTAAGTTGGTCCTAAGTTCAAAATTAAATTTAATATTGTAATTTGTTTAACAAAAACAATAATTCCATCAAAGAAGCCATTACATTTAGCATTGCACACATGGAAATGTAAAATACAACAACTTATTGTTGACAAATAAGGACTAATATCTTGAAAAAACTTTTGCAAACAAACAGGTACATCAAAACGTACAGGTAGATCAAGACAATAGGACAGGGAAAAGTATATTAAATATTTTGAGAAGAACAATAGAATTTGAAATATTAAATTTGTAAACAAAATTACTTAAAGCTAAATTCAATCACACACAAATTTCTATGATTAAATTCAATAAAATTTAGTGAGAGCTGATCTTAATGTAGCTTAGGATCAGCTATCACTAAACTTTATCACAAATGCTTTTAAAGTATAAAAATTTAATACTGATAAAATATAAAGATTTAGTAGACCTTTTCATCTGAATACCATTCAATTGTGCTAACAGTTTTTTAATTGTTTGATTTAGAGTTTACTGAGATAAGATTGATGTCATCTATTTGAGTTTGATGCAAACAATTTTTTTTATTTTTGAATTCAATTCCTTATGTATTTTATGAGCTAGTATTATTTACTATATACATCATAGCTTTAAAATTAACAGAAACGGACATATTATTTTGATATTTTTATTGGTTGTGAGTTTAAAAAGTCTATCCTCGCTTCCACAAACATAACAAATAATCTCAGAATTAAGTTTTTTTAGAACTTAACGGCTCCTATGTTGCAAAAAAAATCAATAAAACTTTCGTATGACGTCATCTCAAAGAAAATACGCCTCGGCTGCAAAATTTGACAAGAACCAAAATAAAACAACTGCTGATTTTATCTCTAGTATTTTTTATTTCAAGTGCTTTTTTATTTCAAGTGTTTTTTTATTTTAAGTGTTTTTTATTTTAAAACTAATAAGTCGTGGAGTGAAACACGTCCCATGTTTTTGCATTAATTGTAAAAGACCTTCATTAAAATACCTTCATTAAATTAGGGATTGACCGAAAGTATGAACCAAAACTGAGTAGTTATTCTATTATCATTTTAATAACTACGAATGGCTTCTTGAGCAAGTTCTAGATTCCATTTAAGGTTAAGTAACCAAAAAACTATTTAAAATATTTAAATGTTTTATTTTACTTTATTGTCGTAACAACGGCGGCTATAAAGTTAAAATAAAAAGAAATGTGGCAAACAGGGAGCATCACAGTTGACATTATGCAACAATAGGTGATTTTGTAAGTTCATCCTCGAAATGAGTGTCAGTTTTTATTTAGTTTTTAGTCGAGTTGATCAATAGTTTGATTTAAGATAAAAAAGCGTAAATATTAGTTTAACCACCGATTTAAATTTTACGTATAATTTACCGAACTGAATAAAGCTTATGTAATGCGATTTCAAAGTTACTATCAATCCCATAATCATTTTCAATTCTATTAAATTAAAACCAATAGCTGCAATTACGATATAAACATAAAAAAAGTAACGAGTAAATGAATGATGATACGTAAAATTTAAAAAAATACCTTTTAACTTTCATGTTTAAATTCTGTTTTTTAAAAAGTAAATTTAAAATTAAAATAAGTTTTTAAAAAAAACAAAGTCTAAAAAAAATTTTTCAAAATATTTCTGACGCTTGAATAATCCCAATGGCACAGCATTCAGCAGTTAAAAATAAAAACAGAATTTCATAAAAATAAAGCAAGCAAATATAATCCATTACTTATCGGCAATTATGAAAATCTCAACTAAAAGTTTTACATCCATTTTAAAACATTAAAAACAGTATTTCGTCAAAGATCTCAAAGTTTTTCCAAAATGTCGCTAAACAGTTATTTAGTCTTTTTCTCATTTTGTCCCAATTGACGTTAAAAGAGTGATGCTATAAAAATACGAAATAAAAAAATGATGCTATAAAAGTCAATGTAGACTTAAAAAGCAGAAAAAAAAACTTTGCAATTATCATTACATATCTATTTAGAGATATTAAATTATATATTTAAGGATAGCCGAAAACTTTCGCTCAAAAGCATAAAGGTGAGTTTCCACTCATCTGTTTTAGCTACGGGAAAGGGAAAGGGATGGGAAAATTAATCATAGGAGCATGCGCAGTGATTAACTTTCAAAATTAAATTACAAATTGCGCATGCTCACGTGATTAATTTTCCCATCCCTTTCCCTTTCCCGTAACTAAAACGGATGAGGTTTTTCTTTTGTTAGTATTTTGAAAGAGGTGACCTTTAAAAAATTATTTTTTATAATCAATGTTTTTTTACAATCAATTTGTGTTTAAAATTAATTAATCGATTGTTAAAAATTTCTTTCAGGGACTAAGATTGAGGAACTCAAAGTACTCAAGATTCTTCGGCTAAAGGGTAATGGCGCACTAACTGCTCAAATCAAACTAGGTCAACCTAGGACACCTATCAACTGCTACTGGTTCAACAATTAACCTTGATTAGACTTTTTGATTATGACTTTTCACTTTAATTAGCTTTTAGTTAACGAACTTTAAATTTAATTTGCTTTTGTATGTTTTTTAAACTTTTTGTTTTAACAAAAAAAAAAACGCTAAGCCAGCCATGATGCCAATGGACACCATGAAGGGTAGCCACGCCAAAGGACGTCAATTGTTGTTTAATGTTTAATTTTTTTAAGTAAACTAATGAAATGTAACATTTATGAACTAATTTTTGTACCTTTTCTATTGTTTATTACAGCAAGTAGTAGCAATTTTCAAAAAATAAATCTTTGTTAAATTCACAAACCAACTAATCAAACGCTTTTTTTAGTTTCAGTTGTAATAAATTCATTTGTTTCTTTTAAAAAATTAAACACAATTGGTCGGCAATAAAGTATTGGTGATGACTGCGGATTTTGACATAATTTTTTTACAGTCACTCAATCTCAATCGAACAAATGAAAGTAAAACAGAAACTTACAGTAGCATCAGATTTCGTTAATACCTGTTTATAAGTGCTATGACCAGAGCTTCTGTCTCTTAAATGAGGCAAAGTAATCTTGAGACCATCGCTAATTGGCCGGCGGAAGCCAGTGGCAGCAGCCGTCAGAAGATATTTTGGAGGCTGTTTCCAGTGGTTTCTGCCTTCCAACTTCCAACTGCAAAATTGGAAGCGAAATTTCTACCTCCCGTCACCAGAAGAAATGAATACAAAGAGTGAAATATTCATTTTTTTCTAAACCTGTCGAATAAATTAGCAGTTTCTAAAATTTTAAAAATTGCAAACTTCACTTCCATGCAATTGGTGAAAATCACATCGACGAAAATTAATAAAAAGTAGTTTAATTGTCAGCTTCAGATAGGATAATAAGATGGGACGGGAGTTTGAAGCTTTGAACAAGTCGCTCTCATCCGTTGCATTAAAGTTGTCATTTTTCGACCATAACATTAAATTCTTAATTTTGATTAGATATTGTAAAAATTCTTGAAAAATACAATATCTTTTAATATTCGTTAAAAAATTTGAGAAAATTAACATGACTTGATGTTGATGAAAATTTTTACAAAAACTTAATTTTTTTTCAAAACTTCAAATTTAAACCTTTCCAACAGAATTGAAAATGGAAAATGCAATTTAGTCAAACCAAATAATATACAATAGAGATTTTTTTACCTTTTGGTGTAGTGTGAGATTTTTACTACCATATTTTTTTTTTTGCTGTGACGTGTATTGTTAAAAAATTAACGATGCACACTGAATTTCTTGAAGTTTAAATTTTTTAAAAGACAAAAAATATCCAAAGACAGTAATTAGGAAAAGGTGGTGATTAATCAATTTTTTGAAATAGAATAAAGCCATTCATAATTGAAAATAATGTGTTGTATCATCTGGGTAAATCTGGAGATAAAATAAACGGTTTATATATTTATAGTTGTTTAAGCTAAATATATTTATATTATGTTTCCAATATGTAATTTTTGTAATTGTGTGATACTGGTTTAATTTGGCCTGTACTTTTATTGTGTAGTGCAGTTTTTAACTTAACAAAAAATTCAAAAATTTTTAGAAACTGTCATGCCAACATACTTAATTGAAAAATTACTAGAAAAAAAAGTAATCAACTTTTATTTATAACTAAGCAATAATTCTAATGCTTCAATATGATGCATTATAAAATATTTTAAAGAAATTTATTCCTGTAGACATTTAGTAAAACTTTGAACTTTTTTCTTTGGTGGTTCCTTTAAACTTGCGCACAGCAGTAATATCATCAACTATTTGATACTTTTTTTCCATGAAGTTGTCAAATCTTTGATGTTTCTGCAAAGTTTTTTTATTTCTTTACTATTAATTTTTTTTTTTTTTTTTTTAATTTTATTTTCCGTGTAATAATTGCCCAATAACTCTCAATTCTGGGCAGTTTGGAAGATTAGGCACAAAGTTCACATCACTTTTTTCATACCATTTTATAACTAGTTTACCATAATAAAATGAAGCCAAATGAGGTTATAACATTTGTCCATTATCATATAATATAATGGGAGGTAAAAGACGTTTTTTAAGCACTCTTAAACATATATTTGATTAGTGTTTGTAATGTAAGATGCTAATTTTTGTCACAACTATAAATAGCTTACCAAATCAGTGCTTTTTTAGCAAACTTTTTATGCTTGGCGTATTTAAACTTTTTATCTGCTTCTCATCTGTGGAAATATGACATCCCCAATAATTGTTGATGGTCTTTACAATTGGGTTGAACCTCTCCTGGAAGACGTTTTTGGATTTTTTACCCCTACGGAAAAACAACACCTTAGCAGGAGAAAACTATGTTTGACTATGTGAAAATCTGTTTTCATCTTTACAAACATAGTCCAACAAAAACTTATTTAATCTTACACAATTTAAAACTTTCTCGACACCTGTAGTTTTCAAATATTTCAATATTTCCTACAATTTATCACAACTTTCCTAAAATTGCTTAAAATTTATTAATGAAATTTATCACGACTTCTCAAATAAAAATTACTTTTGGATATTTAACAAAAAAAAACTATCTTTAAACTGAATTTCCCATCCTTTCTGTTTGTCATACACTACAAGATTTTGCTCTCAAAAAACACTTTTAAGCTTGACGTAGTTTTAGAAACCTAATTGACAAAAAAAAAACAGCAGCGCAAATTTTTTTTTTTTTTTTGTGCATTTGAAAACCTTGATTTTTTTTTTTTGTGCATTTGATTAACTTTGTTGAACAAGATATCAAATTGCAATGCATCAATGTAAACTTAAACAGCAGTCAACATGTTGTACACATGATTTTTTACAATCTTCTTGCATATCTTAAAATAAACGCTGTATTTCTTTTTTGCTTTGTTTTGGTCTGTTTTTTGAGAAATAAATTTTATTATAACTATTAGTCAAAAAAAAAAAGAAAACATTTTTAGTTAATTCAAAAAATTGTGCCGCTTGATTGTTTTAATATAATTTTTTAGTATGATTAGGCCATGCTCTGATAGGTGTGGATTGGGAGCTCTAGGAAAAGAGGTTGAACGATGATGTGTTTTGCCAACAACTCGAACGAGTGAACGCTGGGTCATCTTCAAAACAAAGTTGTGTTTTTGGATGACAATGCAGAGCCGCCTCGTTCGGTTCAAACCGACGGCAAAATTTCTTGAAATTGTACTATCCGGATCTTCCGTCAATTGATTTTCATTTTAGTTTTTGCAGCAATTTTTGAAGGCAATTTGAAGATACCAAATAAACCTCTGCACTTTGCGAGGCACTACAAGAGTTTTTTTACTATATTCTAAAATCTTTTTATTCCTGTATATATATATATATATATATATATATATATATATATATATATATATATATATATATATATATATATATATATATATATATATATATATATATATATATATTATTGTTATTATTATTATTCTTATAATTGTTATTATTATTATTATCATTATTACTATTATTATTATCATTATTATTGTTGTTATTATTATTATTTTTATTATTATTATTATCATTATTATTATTATTATTAATATTTTTATTATTATTATTATCATTATTATTATTATTATTATTATTATTATTATTATTAGTATTATTATTATTATTATTATTATTATTATTATTATTATTATTATTATTATTATTATTATTATTATTATTATTATTATTATTATTATTATTATTATTATTATTATTATTATTATTATTATTATTATTATTATTATTATTATTATTATTATTATTATTATTATTATTATTATTATTATTATTATTATTATTATTATTATTATTATTATTATTATTATTATTATTATTATTATTATTATTTTTATTATTATTATTATTATTATTATTATTATTATTATTATTATTATTATTATTATTATTATTATTATTATTATTATAGTTAATACTATTCTAAAATTTTAAATACGTTGGTTTGTTTGTATGTAAATTTTTTTATGTATTAGTTTTTTTTTACGTTAAAATATATTAAGACCACAGGGGAAGTCATGTCACATTTCGTAATTTATGAGAAATATGGATTTTTAAGTTTGAAAGTGTCTTATTATATCTCCACAGAATATAGTATTTTAAACTGCTCTTTACTAGTGACGTAGGTGAGTTTTCAATATGTTTGCAAAGTCAGATCAATATTTAATATGAGAAGAAGAAAGAAAGGGGATAACAAATGATATTAACATCTGTAGCATGTCTGGTTTTCCTTCTGCGGTCTTCGTTTTAAAACGTCCGTCCGTTAAAATTTGCAAAAGTTTTATTAAGAGATCGCTTTCTTTAGAAGTATTATTCAATAAGAGAAAGTTTTAAAAGTTTTCATTTAAAGGTACATTAGCTGTTTAACTTTACCACGATGTAAAAAGTGAAATTTGGAAAAAAAAAAAAAAAAGCTAAATATGCCATACTGTTTAGTTGTTAAAACCCATCTATTTTATGACAATTTTTCTTGATCATTAACGGTCAATTAAATGTCGATCCAACCAACTAATCATTTTCACCATCTTCTCGACTATTATACAAATGGCACATCTATTTTAGGGAATTTTGATTTAATCTTCAATCTTTTCAAGAAACTCCATAAAATGTTAAAAAAATTTCCAGAGCTAAATGTTGTAAATTGTGCAAACAAAAAAGTATTACGAAGTGAAATCGAAACTAAAAGTCTACGACAAATGTATCAATTACGATAATTGTATCAAACGAAACAAAAACCAAAACTGAAAGAATCTTGAAAGCAAAAGCTGAATAAAAGTGATGCAATTCTTCTAATTGAAAAAAATTAAACTCCCATGATTCTAATGAAAAACATGCGTGAGTCTTGTAAGTTAATGTTTAACAAATTTGCTTGTTAAAAAGTTGTTAAAAGGTTGTTAAAAGGTTGTTAAAGGGTTGTTAAAAAGCTTCTATCGATTAAATGCGTATATAAGTTTGAATAGGAGATGACATATATTTTAGATTGTTGGAAAAGAAGAGGCACATATATTGTAGATTGTCTCTGATTAGTGTTGTCACAGAGAGAACTATCAGATGTTGCCTTTAAGGGAAGGGGGGGGGACGATTCCGGATTTTACCGGAGCCTCAGGGTTTTAAAGGCCTTATAGTTTTAAAATTTAAGTAAAGTGTTTAAAAATACGTTTTGACAAAAATATTAATATTATGAAGTGTTTTTCGACTCTTTTTCTCTTGATTTGCAAGCTTTGAAGAACTTTACTTTGCAAGCACCGGTGTCACCGCACCGCCAGAAAACAAATTTGCGGTAAAATGCGGTAAAGATGCGTAATACGCATTTTTTACTTTGACGCAAATTTACACAAAGAATTTTTAGTTTCTCTTTTTTTATAGCAGAAAACATTAAGACTTTTTTAGTTTCTCTTTTTTTATAGCAGAAAGCGTAATGAAGTTTAAGTCTATCCAATAATAACGGCAAAGTTGCGCAAATAAAGAATTTCAGATTTACGCATTTTTACGCACTTTTACCGCACTGCAGTAATTAAGCCGGTGCTTTAAGTTCTGTGGCTTTTTCAATTTCATTCAGCTCTGTTTTCTTGTTGACGAAGTTCTTGTTGACAAAGAAGGAAATTACTGCATTAGGCTCATCCGACAGTAATTATGACTGGGAGAAACTGGTCATAATTAGAGAAAAAGAGCTTGAGGAAGAAAAATTATTCGTCACTCAGAAGAATTCAATTTCCGTCTACAATATACATGTTATCTGTCTTGTAACTCAATACTTTTCTTTCTTAATCTAAGCCGCGGGCTGCGAGAGAAGCTCACTAAAAATCCTCCATGAAATGATTTGTGAAGCAACGACGATATATTTTTTTGAAACAGTCGATGATACAGAAAAAATTTTACATTATTTTTACATGCAGAGAAAATTAATTTATAAACAATAAAAAAATTTGCAGTGGGCAAAAGTTTTGTAAAAATTTGTAACATTGTTCCTAAAACTTGAGCATTCAGCATTTCATAAGAGAAGAAATATTTATAGTAATAAATATTCTTCTCTTATGAAATGCTGAATGCTCAAGTTGTAGGTACCTTATTTACACGTAGATCAAATTTTATTTCTTTATTTGTTTCATTTCAGAACTGAGGTTCCCAAAATCCCAATGAACTTATTTAGAGAAATTTTGGTTCAACGAGGTCCTATAAAACTGAAAGATGAGGATCTTCCAAAGGAAAACCATGGACAAAAATTCTTAGTGATGTACTATAAAGGGCATTTTTCAAATGGGGAATCCAACGAAAGAAAAGTTTGTAAATCACAAATAATCTTTTATAAAATGGCTGGATTTGGCTACAAGAATAAAGATGAGACTGTCAATATATGCAATTTAAAAAAAAGAATAATTTCAATTATAAACTTTCTTGCCTCTCATAATTTAGCATTCCTAAAACAAACTGATAAATTATTATTTTCTAAAGGCAATGGAAACGTTTTGGACTTGATTGAAATGATTTCAGAATTTGATCCTATACTTCAAGACCATTTAAGAATTGTTAAATCACACAAAGTAAGTGATCACTATCTTAGCAAAGACATTCAAAACCAAATTATTCAACTTTTGGGTTCAGATATAAAGAAATCTATAACTTCAAATTCCCAGAATGCAAAATATTGTTCAACAATTATGAATCGCACTACAGGCATAACTCACCAAGAACAATTAACCCTAGTTTTTAGAGTTTACAACTGCATTTGCAGTTAAAAGAACATTTTATCGGATTTGTTGACTTACAAAGTCATTTGCAGTTAAAGAGCATTTTATTTCATTTGTTGACATAAATAAGATAACCAGCTAAGCTTTAACAGAACTTTCTTGATACATTTGAACACAGAAGCAGGGCCTAGTTATATTAAATTGTCGAGGTCAATTATATGATAATGAGGCAAACATAAAAGGGATTTATTCTGGAGTGCAAAAAAAAATCATTTGCAAATATTAAAGTACGGAAATTCAATAAAGTCATTGTTATGATAATAATTTTAATGAATATAATTTAAAATGTTTTTCATTTCAGGGAGGCCTCACATTTTCATCTTGCTTGGGGCCCCCTAAGCAAGTTCATAGGCAGCCTCCGAGAACCTTGGCCATCATCCACGTGAAGCTTCTATAATTCCTCCTGATCCTGATCCAGGCAGTCACTCAAGGTAAGTCAAGAATTGCTGGGTTACTGAAATCTGTTTTTGATTTTCTGAAAATTTTTGCATTTGTTGTTGCAATTGTATAAATTTCAATATAACAATTTTACAAAAAAATACCTACAAAAAAAAATGTAATTTTGAACAAAAAATCTGTCATATAGTTTGTTCCTATAGTAAATCTATGACTAGTATTAAACCAATTATTTGTTGCCAATGCCTAATTTAGATATCTTAAACTAAGAATGTTCTATATAAATAAGAAATGAATCTTCAAAGTTTAAGATTTTTTTTTTACTTATAGTTACTAAAAGTCTTTTAAAAAATGAATAAAAGTTTAACTTGAAAATAATCAAAATTGTTCAAGAAATTTAAAGTGTTTTTAGCTTAGTTAAAGTTATTGATTTCAAGCTGTTTAAGTAAAACCCTGTAAGTAGCGAGTGAAATGTGCATACTTTCAGTGGACGAACCCAGTGAACGTTTTACGCCATTTAAATGAAAAGACAGATTGAAAGGAAGTACTAATCAATAGTGGGATTATAGATTCCATAATCAATATAGATCAAAGGATCATATTAAGTTACAAAGAAATTTTTGGAGAAAAAAGACGAAGCAACTCAACGAAATTCAATTTTTAGTTAGGTTTTAGTAAGAATCAACCGCTTTAGAGATTATTTATTGATGCCAAGAAAGATCTGTTACTGGATCTCAACATAAGTTTAAGCGTTTAAGTATTTATCCGTTGTTCCTTTGACAAAGAGTTGTCGTAGCTCCCTGATATCTCCTTCAGATTGATATCTCTTTCAGAGTGATCGATATTTCCTTCAGGGTGATTGATATCTCCTTCAGAGTGGTTGATATCTCCTTAGGAGGAATTGATACTCTATCAGAGTGATTGGTATCTCTTTTAAGAGTGATTGATTTTGGCGTTGAGATGCTAAGCAAATTGTAACTCGCTCTAATCTTAGGCTTTTTAATTTAGACTTGAGAGCAACAGGCTTATTTTGACTTAGAGTTCAACAGTATGCAACATCGTAAATGGAAAAACGAAGGCGATTTGGAATGTACTAGAAATAATATATGTACAGGGACTAGATATGTTAGACAAAAGGAAAATAGAGCTGCCGGGGATTAAAAAAATCTTTTATAGGTAAAGATTAAGAAAAACTGTTATATTTTACTATGCTTGTTACATTAAACCATACTTAAACAAAATAAAAATTGATTTTATGGTTTTTACATTATGTAATGTGGCTTTTTATAAGATGAAGAACGGGAATGCAATTCTTATTGTCCTCATACGTGTCCACCCCTGTAATATATGAATGGTCACACTGTAGTAAAAGATTTATATACCAGAACATTAAAGAATTAACAGGGAGCTTTATTTTCAATAACAGTAAAGGATAATTTCTAATACTTTTTCTCTATATGTAAATATTAGGTAACAACATTTTCAAATTTTTTATTTTTTTTTATTTTTAACATGGCCATACTCCTGCCTGATGAGAAATAGTCCTTTGCTTTGCATTGACAAAAAAGCACCCCCAAAAAGCAGATAGAAATATTTTAATAGAAGCGCTATTAGAGAAACGTATAGATTTTAATTGTATACTTAAAGTAAATGATTTTTGGAGTAAAATAAATACTTTTAATATAATTTAAATTAATATAATTTAAAATAAAAAAGATAAGTAATGACTTATTTTGTTTATGTTAAATTAATTTTTTTTGTTTTTACATAGTAAAAAAAAAATAGTTCCCATAAAAATTCAAATATATTATCACACATATCAATTGGCACCTGATAAATCATCTGAATATACTTTTCTACCAAGATTACATATATATGTAAAATACTTACAAATATTTGTAGAAAATGTCATATATAAAGAGCAGGGAAGATGTTGAAAAAAATTCTGGTACTTGGAAAAAAAACTTGACAGCATACTAAAAGAGTGTAACAGTAAATGAATATTTACCAGTTGTCAAAGATCCAATGGATGGATTAACTAGAATGCCCAAAGAAATGATAATTATTGGAAGGTTTTAATTTCTTACTCAAAATGAAAAATCTAAAAAAGGCAGACTTAAAATGATAGCTAATGAATTGAAAAAGTTATGGGAAAAGTTAAATTTTTCCATTCATAAAAGAATGGTCAATAGTGGGGAAGATTGAAACGTTAAATAATAAATATGATAACTTTTTGAACTCCATAATCAAAGTGCTCAAATTAAATTTGTAAAAAATTTACCAAAACAGGTGGCATCTGCTTGGTAAATGAAGATAAACAATTTTATGAAATACAGCTTAAATTACAAGGTGAAGTTGGTTATGTAATAACAATACAAGTAAGAGTGCATTCATCAAAAGTTGTTCCACAAAATGGACCAAGCAATATATAAGGCATCTGTTACAAAATCACAGAAATTACAGCAGAACCTTGAAAAAACTCTTAAAAATCAAAATCGGGCTTTTCATTTTGATGGTAAGATAATTAACAAGCAAAAAATATAAGCTGTTGTAATAAAAAATCAGAACCATGAAGTTCACTTTGCTGCACTAACTCTCAATAATGGGAAAACATTTAAACCATTTAATCGAATAACTGAGGTATTAGACCAATATCAATTATGAGATAGTGTTAAAGTTATAATCTGTGATACCACAAGTGTCAATGCTTGAGTAAAAAATGGAGTTGTTGAAATTATCCAACAAAAGTTTAAAGAGAAAGGTGTTCCTAAACCTTAGTATATAGGATGTCAACATCACGTGTTGAATTAGGCGTTAAGGCATTCAATGAACCAAATTCTTAGTGGAAAGACAACATCTCCTAATTTATCATATGATTTTGTGCAAGAAGTCAGTGATAACTATGCAGATTTAATCAATGACTTTCAACAAAGAGATGTAATAATAAAAGTTAAAAACATTCAATGGCGCAATGAGATGCAGTTTTTACACCAATTAAGAAATGCATATCGATAATATTAAGAACATGCTATATTTCCCTTTATTATTACTTTTAAAACATTACGTAATAGAAGTAATGCAAGGTGGATCTCTAAAGCAATATATGCCATACTTGCTTTGTGCTACTCCCATACAAATGTGAACTGCTTAATGAAAATAATGAATTTCTTTGTGGAGCTTGGTTTGACATTAGTTTAGTGACCATTTTTGTAAAGAAAATGATTATGAAAAAAATGACAGATTAAAGAAACAAAAAAAAGCACATTAAGTTTTTAAGAAACTTTGGAATAAAGAAAATACAGCTATTCAAACACAAATAAGTAACATATGTGCTGAACGAGCAATTAGAATCATGCAAGATATACAGTGTAATAGTGCTGAAAATATCGATTTGAAGTTCATTACAGCAAACAAGTGATTGCATTACATCACATTATTCATTTACTGGGACTGAACTATGTTATATACTATGAATTTCTCATAACCTTATCCACTTATACTATATCGCAAAAATTTCAATATATATTCCTCATTTTGTAAGACAAAAGGCCATATGAGGTTGTAACCAATTTGTTGAATTATAGTAATAATGAAAGTAATTAATTTACTCCAAAAATCATTTACTTTGAGTATACAATTAAAATTTGTACGTTTCTTTAAGCGCTTCTATTGAAATATTTCAAAGTCCAGTGGGTGCTTTTTGTTAAAGCAAAGTAAGAGTACTATATATCATATGTTTTTACGTGTTATATAAATGGCCTTAGAAAAAATATTATCCACATCAACATCAATAAGAAAAAATCACAATCAACTAAATAAATAAACTGCAGAGTTTTTTCATTTAATTACACTGAACGATACTCATAAATTTCTGTATCTAGATACTGTTAGTTATTTAATTTAGCAATAGCCTTTTTTTGAGGAATAAGTCTCCGTTGCTCTTCGTCTAATGTTACATCATCTTCACTCCCTTCATTTTCAACTTCATTCTCCTCTTTCTCGATATTTAATTTAATAAATTAAATTGATTCGAGGCATTCATTATTGGCAGAGACGTCAGTAGAGTGAAGTCGCAATCTGCCAAGTTTCATTTTTTATGACTGGGATGTTTTACCACCTGGTGTAAAACCTATTAATTCTTGATAAATGTCAGTATCAGGAAGATTGCATGGGCGACGCATTATCATTTTCGTAGTCAGCCAAGCAGGTCTGATTAAGTAAACGATATGTCGAAAACCTTTTCTCAATTAGAAGTGATTCATCTTATCACCATCAAAACTAAGTAAGCCAGATTTTTTTTGGGCGAAAGTTAATTTGTATTTTCCTTTTTATTGTCGATATATTTAAAAATTAACAATGGTGAATTGTATTTAACAAAAGTAATTTTGCCAATTTTTTTTATACTCATGCAAGTTTCATAAGAATATTATTAAGCTTACGAACAGTGGATCTATTAAACTATTTGATTGATAAATCCACTACTTAATGATTAAATAGATTTGCTTAATTTACTTGTGGTTATCAAGCAAAACAATTATAGTTGTAAAAAAAGTACGAAGCACCAAAACTTATATGTTTCGAATATTTTTATACGGCACTGCTTCACAGTGGTAGAGCATTAACTCTATCACTGTAAGACAGCCATATAAGTTTGGGTCAGAGGTGGTAAGAGGAAATAAAATGAGGCCTATTTCGGCTTATATTCAAAACAAATTTTAAATATTTTGATCAAAAAAAGTCATTTGAAGTATAAAATTACTAAAAGTTTTACTTAAAGTTTTAAAGCTTACCTAAAGATTGAACTGACGTTCTTTCATTTTTACATTTGCAAGTTTAACATTTTACTATCTTTAAAATTCTGTTAGGAATTAGCCGAAGCGGAGGCGGAGGGAAAAGTTATAAATTATACAGAATTTCCGCATTTGCGAAAATTGACGCAGTCCGTTACATGCAATTAACAAAAATCATCCGCAGATCAGGCGCGTAGCTACCTTATAGCAAGAGTAGGCACAGCCTAAGGGCCCGTCGAAAAAGGGCCCAAATAGCAGCTATTAAAGTTCGTTTCGTTGAAGTTTTAAAAGCAGTTACAAAAATAATACTGCAATCAAATAAGGTGGATGAAAAAAATGAAGCAGCCAATATTAAAAAACAAATCGAAAATTTTGAGTTTGTATTTATTACTGTATTTTTATTCAAAATCATGACTGAAATCAATAATGCATCTAAAGTTTTACAAAAAAAAGATGTGGGTTTAAGTACGGCAGTTTCTGCATTAGAAAATTTAAATATTAAACTAAAAATATTTCGAGACTCATATGAAGAATTTAAAATGGAAGCTAAAGTGCTAGCAAACTAGTGGAAAGTTGATCCGCGTTTTACTTGTAAACGACGAAGATTTGTTAAACGTCATTTTGATGAATTATCATCAGATTATCGTTTTAGTAATAGTGAAGAAATATTCAAGGTAAATGTTTTTTATTATACACTTGACAAAACAATTGTCCGAATCGATAAACGTTTCACTGGAATGAGAACTATCAACCATTATTTTGCATTTCTTGAACCTAAGAATATATTAACGATGTCGCAATAAAATATGGTAAAAGCTTGTGATACACTTTGCAGCAAATATCCAGAAGTATTTACATCCAACCTAGCTAATCAATTTGTCCAACTTACCACAATTATTAAAATTAGATTTAAACCACACAATGACAATAAACAGCTAGCTGAAATAATGACAATCAAATATAGTGTATTGGAAAGTGATTTTTCCGAAATTTACATGACAGTTCTTTTATTTTTCACATTACCCGTAACGGTTGCAAGTGTGGAGAGAAGTTTTAATAAATTAAAAATAATTAAAGATTACAAAAGAAATGCAACCACTCAAAGCAGACTACATCATCTTGCATTACTAGCCATAGAGCATAAAACAGCATCAACAATGGATGTTAAAAAAGTTGTGAATATCTTTGCAAATGCAAAAGCTAGAAAAAAAGTTTTTTAAAATTATGTACTATTGTAATAAAATTATGATAAATTGTATTATTTAACTTGAGTGTTTTTCATACAGTGTTCTTTTCTGTAATAATAACAAACTACTGAATTTATAATATATTTACTGAATTTACTTTTTTTATAAAATAAATTTACCTTAAGGGGGCCCCTCAGGGGATCTTGCCTATGAGCCGAAACTTTTAGCTACGCTACTGCTGCAGATGATCATAAATAATTGAAAACCCTTAATGTATTGTAATTAGAAGGTGATGCTTCAAGCAACCAAAATAAAAAATAAAAAAGTATTTGTAAGAGAGGGTACTCTTGGAATTATTTTTTGCTGACTCTTAAAAGTGTTTTTGTTATTATTGGTTTTGTTTTGGTTTTTTTTTTGGTTATTTTTATCCCTTAGTAGATGAACTTTATAATTTAATGAAATGTTCATTAATACATCTATTACCTTTTTTTTATACAATGAGAATACAGTGTTTAACTTTAATATTCTAGATAAATTGTATTATTTAACTTGATTGTTGCTCTTATTTTTGTTTACCCACCTAGTTTGTTACCCCCTCCGACCTGAACGAGAAGATAACGTAAATATTACATAACTTTAACATAAATGTAACATAAATATTACTTAAGTATAACATGAATATTACTTAATTATAACATAAATATTACATAAATATAACATAAATACAACATAAATATGATAAAACATTTTTTTGCAAAAATTAATATGAATACTTTATTCTAAAATTGAAAATTATCACTAAAATATTGTCATTGTTGTTCTCACTACAATTTTATCTCTTTTTAAACCGCTCTTTAAGTTCTAAAATCTTTTTTATAAATTTCATTTTGGTAAATAATAACTAGAACTTTGGTAAATAATAACTAGAAAAAAAAAGTTTGCGTGTAATAATTACACGAAAGGTTATTGTATCTGATTATATAAAATCTAACATTTTTTCTTTCTTTTACGACTACTTTTGTCTTTATATGTAAAATCTGAGTTTAAGTTTACTCCCACAGGAAATGTTATTTAGCTTAACTTTCAGATATGAACTTCGAGCTTCCTAATTAAAATGTCCTTAGGTTAATGCTATTTTAATTTAGCCAGAAAAAAGGTATTTTAATAAATGATAAAAAAAATGACGCAATCAATAGATAAATTTGCTTTGCTTTTTTTTAATTTTTTTTACAAAAAACCCGTTTCTCTCAGTAATTTTTTATTTTAATAAAATATTTTGTGTAGTATAAGTAGGATTTTACTTTAATCTTTTTTTTAGTGTTTTACAATTTTTAAAACTTAAAGAAATAAGATTTCTAAAGATTTTAAAATCCAGTTTTAATAAAATTTTATTGCACTTCATTTTTGGCTGGCTAATAAAAAGAAATCTTTTTGAAACTAACAATTCATTTTCATCAAACGAAACAGAGAAGAGTAACATTAGGGTTTGTCTTTATCCGAACAAGACTTTATTTATTTGATTATAAAAGCGGTTGGGAATATTTAAGTATACGAATAAGTGACCATGC